>NC_064849.1:42604149-42904149 GCF_024139225.1 Suncus etruscus | reverse complement strand
GTTGTTTTACTAAATTCAATAATGAGATAAAATACAATAGTTACAATACAAATATAAAAGATCATAAGTCATTACCGCAAACTATACCACTTAGAGAAAATAGAAAAATATATGTATTGATTTTTAGAAACCACCTCACAAAATTTAACCAAAAGTTGTCACCCAAACAAAAATCTCAGGTCTAAAGGGTTCATCAGTGAGTTCTACCAAACCTTCAAAAAGGACCAAGGACAACTTTCTCAGGCTCATGCACTTATAATAGATCAGAAATTAAAACATATAAGTGTCTTTATAAATTCTCATATTTCCTTATGGTTCTCCTTGAAAACAGTACTATTATTACCCTTACTTAGTAGAAGAGAACTTAAGGGGTCATAAATTTATATGATATATGTGGCTGCTTCATCATTATGATTTAGTATATAGGTTCTTTGGTTTCAGATTTTGTATTCGAAATCATCACTTACCAATTCAGTGTATAATTTCAAGATCTGCATCTACAGCTTCAACACTGTTTATTTAGAACTTAATAACTTCAAAAATCAGGGTTTGAGAGGTACAATTTTGCCCGTATTGGTTCCCTAGTATTTTTAGTAGCAGCATGAATCAAGCATAACTGGATCCTAGTCCATCTCCAGCCTGCAAGACCTACTAAGTGCATTTACCTTCATTAGTTTCATTTTACTACTTGATACTATGTAAAAACCATATTCTTAAGTTGTAAAGGAGATGACAAAAACTATGTATATATTTTCTGATATATAATGAACATTTTTGTAAATGATGGTTATAATCAAACTAGCATTATTCCCATTTATGAATACTAGAACTTAGAATCTAAGAGTGCAATTTCCCTTTAAACTAGAGTTGTTTCTTGTACTCAGTTTTTCTCATGCAATCTGTAAGCTATAGTGTTAAAAACTCCTTCAAACTTTCTCTTTACTATTATTTTCCAATTTTTCTCCACATAACAGTTAGTTGTTTTAAAGTTTTATGTTGTATGTAGTTTGTAGACAAAACTTAGTATTTATCTATTTTTAGCTTGCTATATTATTATTGTAATAAAAGTGCAAGTTTACAGAGAAATTAAAAAAACCTTTCACAATGCCAAACACCTATGTCTATATACTGAATAGCTAACATCAATATTTCATTATAAAACAAAGGTAACTTCTTTCAACAAACATGGTGCACTTGTATTAATGGGTCCCATGCTGCTCCAGAAATTTACTAATTTGCTAAGAAAGATTTCCAGAAGACCAGGTTTTGCCAAAAATTGTATTATTAAAAATAATTGAAATCATTGGAAATATATAATATTTATAAAACTGCTGTTAAATATTCAAAAGAGAAAATTAAAGACAAAAGAATACAAAAACATTATTTTCAATTATAGCATAAATAACAATGAAAAGAGGAGGAAGAAGAGGTTGAATGAGCTTGATAAAGTTATTGCATACAACCACTTGGGGATAAGAAATTAAAGGACCAAACAAAATTTTAAAACAGGAAAGCCAAATAAAGAAATCCGAAACTGAGATTGCTGTTTGCATTATATGAAGAGGGAGACAAGGGAATAAACAGCACAGAACGTACCTGATGTTTTGTTTATAAACTAGATTGCTATTTCTTCATTATTATAGAAATAGATTTATTTTACTTGTTTTAAGACCGTAGACAACTAATAATTCTATTGAATCACATTCAGAATAACTTAAGTAAGCTAGAGAATTAAGTTTTAGAGAAAATGTCTTACTCTCCCACTAAGTACACATGGAATATTAATAGGTATAAGAGCAAACTGATGAAACATTAAGAAAGAGGAACCTAGCAAAAATGCAATGTTCAATATATATTTCATCACTTCATAAAAGTTAAAAAATTAATTTTGTTTGATTTAACGGAGTAACAATACTAGTTAAGAGTGTAACAATACTATATAGTAATGCATGACAGCTACTATATTTATGAATTCAAAACAGCTATCTTTAGGATTTGAGAGGACAGGAAAATCACTGTGGGTCAGTTGATGTGGTCAAAGAGAGCATCCAAGAGGTGGGTCTGGTTATCATCCAAGTCTCTCTGTGGAGAATTGAGAATATGTAATTAAGCAGTGATACCAAAAGGTACAAGAATAGTATGCGTTTTCACCTTTTTTGTTTCCTGATACTGTTCAGCTAGTTTCCATGCATAATGCTCTGGTAAAAGGATGCTTTTGAGAAAACAATCATATATGAAGAAATTTGAAGTGTAAAGTATTTGAAAATCAATATTGATTATGAAAAATAATCAAGCAATTTAGAAAATTCCTGCTCTATCTCTGTGTATATGTATATTTATATCTGAAGCTAGCTGAAAGCCTTTCAGTAATATTTGTTCTTCCAACAAGAAAGACACTTTATGAAGTTATATAGGGAACACTAACAATGGAGAAAAAAACTACTAGCTAGCAAAAAATCAAATGTTATTATATTTTTTCTTCTTGAAGATAGAGTGTGAGTTGGCATGGGGATAGGGAAGTGCTCAGGGCATATTCTTAGTTTCAGGCTCAGGAGTGACCACTGTTGGTCTTGAAATAAGGCAAGTGCCTCATCCTCATACAATTTCTGGCCCTCCAACACTTTAATTTTAAAATCTTACATATCAAGCTAAATAAGGTCCCTCTCTATTCTCAGTAATTGTATAGATGCTTGCCTTGCCAAATTAATAGCAGAATATCAAAAAAATCAATGAGCTACAGAATAAAAAAGAATTTGCATTCTTTGTTTCAACTAACCAAATATAACTGGATGTTGACCACAATGACCAAATTCATTTATACTTAAAGTAGTATAAGTCTTTAAGGAAAGATAACAGGAACATGAATAATTAAAATAGATATTGACAACAGGGGTGCTATAACATAAAATCAAGAGTTTGTGATGCTTGGAATGAAAAAGTAAACAAGGTTTTCTTTCCTGCAAAAAAGAAAGAAAGAATAGATCCAAATCGTGCATTGTAGCCTGATCAACCTTAGTGTTATAGAATAATTTTTTTAATTTTTCCAATAGATCTTATATTGTTTACATTTGCATGTACCTATTAATAATTAAATGGAATCAGAATTAATTTTGGTGACAATAATGTGATCCGGAAAACCTGGCAATAAATGATTGACCAGGCCAGTTATTGAGTGGCTTTGTCTACATATTCACATATTGCTCGATCCACTGGGTAGGCATAGGTCAGCCTTTCTGAAACAGGTCTCCTCCACAATCACTTAAGAGTTCTTTTTTAGAAACCAATGATGGCCGTTTCCAAGGCTTGGCTGAGCCTCTGATTACAAAGCTTTTGTTGATTTAATTAGGTGATAAATCATGGTATCTGCAGAGGTTTCTTATTGGGAAGCTGAATTATTGCAACGTATTGTGCTTTATGATCAAGTGACAGTAAGTACGCACTTAGAGTGCCTCATACAAGTAAAACTGACTTGAGGCCACCAGATATAAAGGTATTAAAAAAGAAACACTACAAATTTCTGCTTTATGGTTAAAAGTTATCACAAACGTGGCTTATCAGTCTTTAGCTTACATAGGCTTGGAGAAGTATTTAAGACTTTTTTCCATGGTTAGTTTTTCATTTAGTAAATTCATTTTATCTATGATAGTTAAGAATCCAGAAGCAGTGTCACTGCAACTATAAAATACATTGAATTCAATAAATGGTGTTTGAAAAACCAGTCAGTCACATGCCAAAATGTGAAATCAAACCCCTTTCTAACACCTGGCACAAAAACACAAAAGGAAAACCAAAATGAATACAATGCCTCAATAGCAATAGGATAACACGTAAAACATAGTATAACACTTTATGACACTGAATATGGTGACATTGTCAAAGATAAAATTAAACAAATGTGATTACAACAAATTGAAAGCTTCTGCACTGCAAAGAAAATAGTATGGTCTTCTGAGCCTGCTAGGAGTCACTACTATTCTCAGAATCAGGCTTAAGCGTTGAGCACAGCCATTTGTGGCCTCAAAACCATGACAAATACATAAAAACTAAATAAAATTTAAAGTTTGGAATCTAAAGCAATATATGTTTAGTAATAATTATCATTGTTAAGTAATATCCCCCAAATATTTCTTTTAAATATTTGTATTCTGCTGTACACATGCATTATAATCATGTAAAATTATTACTATTAAGAGTATCTTCGGGCCTGAGAGATAGACTGGAGATAGGACATTTGTCTTGCAAACAGAAGGACAGTGGTTCGAATCCCAGCATCCCATATAGTCCCCCAAGCTGGCCAGAAGCGATTTCTGTAACCCGTGAGTGCTGCAGGGTGTGACCCAGAAACCAAAAAAAAAAAAAAAAAAAAAAAAGAAATCGCTCCTGGCTTGGGGGACCATATGGGACCCTGGGAGATCAAACCACAGTCCATCCTAGGTCAGCTGCATGCAAGGCAAATACCCTACCTCCACTGAGCGCTGCCGGGTGTGACCCCCCCACCCCCAAAAAAAGAGTATTTTGATGGTCCTGAGAGAGAGCACAGCGGTAGGGGTAGGGCATTTGCTTTGCATGTGGCCTACCTGGGAGGGTTCTGGCTCAATTACCTGCATCCCATATGGTTCACCAGCTTGCCAGGGGCAATTTCTGAGTGCAGAGCCATGGGTGACCCCAGAGCTGGGTGTGGCCCAAAAAACACTCAATCAATAAATGGAGTTTTTTTAAAAGGAGTATCTTGATGTAGCTTTATCTATATTATAAAATAATTACTGAAACTGCCTTTTAGTTCAAGGAATTGCAATGTAATAGTTACATCTTCAATTTACTGAATTCTTAAATAAGATTTAAGTCACATTCTCATCTTTCTTTATAGCTCTCTCCAGATGAGTATGAACTCTGATGCATTACAGCTAGAGTGTAATATTCTGTCATATCTATAAATTCCACAAAGACTTACACCATGAAGAAGACGGTTACATGCTGTTTTTAAAAATGTCTGAGAATCCATCATTTATTTCACTTCCTGACATGTCTTTTATGTTTCACATGTTTTTCACAGATAAGGAGAGTAGTAATTTTAAGCTATACTACTAAACTTAGCAGTGAAAGAAAAAAAAATCTATCAATCCGCAACAAAGCCACACTCTTCACTTTGAAGGTACAATCGTTTGTCCAATTTCAGTCTTTTCCAAACACCTTTCTTGAGTTATGAACTGCAAAATCACTTTGACAGTTACAAATTCTATTTTTAGAAGTCTTGCCTTTTATTAAGAATCTGTCTTTTGTCACATAATTTTGCATAATCTTTCAAGTACTCAGAGCATGAATACAATAAGAGGGACACTTAAAGTACTTGAATTGCTAGGGAATAAATGATACATAAATTAATCACACAAACTCAACCACCATATTTACTTCTATATCTTTCTAAAATTATGTTTCATGCATGATTCAACATTTTAATAACACCTGTAAGTTAATATTTGAAAAGAAAAACAATTAAAAACCTCAAACTTTACTATGAGCTTTTCATTAGTGCTTAGTAAAATAAAAATTTTCTATACATAATAAGAGTTCAAGTCTGTGTAACGAACCACAGACACTAAAATTCATTGATTTCTTTACATGCAAATTCTTTGCAAATGGTTTAATACAAGACAAGTTCAGCAACAAGAAAGAACATGATCCTAGTTGTAAGAATTAACACATATAAAATAAGTATATATGCTGATAAAAAGTAAATTAGTATTTCATCTTAGAGAAATTTGATGTTCAGGGCCGGCGCGGTGGCGCTAGAGGTAAGGTGTCTGCCTTGCCTGTGCTAGCCTAGGATGGACCGCAGTTCGATTGTCTGGCGACCCATATGGTCCCCAAGCCAGGAGCAACTTCTGAGCGCATAGCCAGGAGTAACCCCTGAGCGTTACCGGGTTTGGCCCAAAAAACCAAAAAAAAAAAAAAAAAAAAAAGAAAGAAAGAAAGAAAGAAAGAAATTTGATGTTCATTTTGAAAAATATTAATAAATTTTACCCAGCTAAGCTAGAAATACATCCTTTGGAAATGAGCAGAAACTCAGATAAATTAAATATTGCATTGTTGTATTCCTTAAAATAGAAACATTTTTAAAGTGATACATGTTTCTATGTTTTTGACAAGTGCTTATCATGTGGTGCAAATAATTAGATATATGGAATATTTATTTGTATAAATTCAAGGTGCAATACTAGTATCCATTTTCATATCACTAGGAATAGAAACAAAGACAAGTAAAAATCTGGAACTGGAGAGATACTGTAACCTTGCTTTCTACCAAATCTCATTAATTCCCGAAAACACATATGATTACATGAGCCATGAGCTCTGCCACAAGTGACCTTTAAGCACATACTCGTGAGTCAGACCTGTTCATCACCTGGTGTGGTCCCCAAACAAACAAAAATTGTAATTAACTAAGTAAAGATGTGAGTAACAGAATTTACGAAGGAAAGGATGGAGCAAAGACTGAAAAGATATTATATCTTCATGGCTTATACATTTCTATGTTCTTCATTCATTATGGAGAAAGCCATATTTTAGGTGAATACTTGGATTGTTTCTTTATTAGTTTTGTCTATTCTCTACACTTAGTGGATGAAAATGTACTGTGCTTGAAAAAATGTAGCTTTAATTCTCTGCTAAACATAGTGAATACATCCAGTAATATTTTAAATAAGTTACCCTGCATACCAAGGTAATACATCCTGATTGAAAAAAAATGTAGTTCCATAAACGTATGAAAAAACTTAAAAGCCATCCCCAAACTTTATTCCTAGGAACAATTTCATAGTTTGACATTTTCATTATGTTTTACCTTAATTATACATGGCATAAAATGTAGGAATACTATATTACATCTAAGCATTATTTTTTCCAGATAACAATATGTGAACACTTTCTCAAGTTTTTTAAAATCATTGTATTCTTTATAATGTGCTATAAAAGCACCTAAAAGGACATTATGCTGGCTTATTATAAGTTTTTGTGCCTTTTACTGAATAAGTATGCATATTAATTTCATTCAATTTTCTATTCTAGTAGGTATTATTTCATTGTTGCATATTGCTGGTAAAAGTATTAGCTCTATTTAAAAGTTCCTTATATATATTTTTCTTTCCATGCAGAAGGCAGCAATGTATATTCTTATATATATGATATGTATATATGTTAATCCCTTATATATAAATTTAGACATAGATATATAAATCCATTATATATGTCAATTCCATGGCATTTAACCAAGTTACTCTAATAATATATGCATTATTTCTTACTTTTGGTGCTTAAGCTAATTTATTTTATTTTCAATTATTTGGTTAATAAGTTCATCCTTTATTAAAATATATCATAAATTTGTGATTACTCATTCATTTTACCCTTATTTATGAATTTGAATTTTTGTGAATGCGTAGAAATATCATGGTATCTTTAAATATTTTCAAATATTAAAATATTAAAATATCAGCATATGCCCATGAAAATAAATATGGTTACTGGCTTGCCTTTTGACATTTAGTAAACTTACAATATTGCCTATCTTAGTAAAAGTTGTATCAATGTCGCATAATTAAATTCTAACTTAAGATCTACTTTCAATGTCAGGCCATATTTTAAATATGCTATCTGAGAATTATTAATTCACTAATAATCAATTACACAATAATTTAATAGTCAAGTGAAAAAATAAAACTGCATTCATTCATGTATGTAGGCAATGCTAGATGTACCAGCTAAAAAACCTCTTTTCTATCACTATGAATACATCAGTAAACAAAATATTTAGAGACACTTGTCGGCATTAATATTTCCTGCCTTCTGCCAGGAAAAGAAAGTCCACAAATATGTGTTGTAAACAAAATAATAACTCTCCAAAGATGTTCAGACACTTATATCAAGAACCTGTAAATGTGTTGCTAAAGGAGAGAAAAAGATTTTGCAAATAAAAGTAAGGCTGTGTGTCTTAAAATATGGAGATTAATTTTATTTGCAGATACATGTAATGATGAGTCATTAAAAGAGAACTGTTTCTAGAAGAATGAAAAAAATCTAAAGTAAACCAAAAATATTCTAATCCTCTAATCTGAGGAGCAACAGTTGGTTTATATGCAGGAAAGCCCATGCAAGAAATGGAACAAGGAATCCAGTAAACAAAGGATCTTGCTGAGAGTCAGTAGGAAAACCAGGCTTTAGTTTTATAGCACTAGTGCTCAAACTTTGATTGATCTTGAATGTTTGTTGTTTCCAGAGCCACTTGAGCAAAGCTCTAGTCATCCACACTTTGACTTCAGCCTTACGAAATACAGAACAATCAGTGCTCCATTCTGAAATCTTGATCTATAAAATGGTGTGATACCTTTATATTTTTATAACTATGGTAAATTGATTTGACATTCCATATAAATCTTTATATAAAACAGATAATAAACTACATATATTTTAGCAGGCATTATGTGCAATAGAAAAAATAAAAGATAATGTATAGTAAGAAGGATCAGGAATGCTTGTATGAGAATAAGAGAAACTTTAATAGGTGACTCTGCTGGTTTTATCAAGAAGTTTAAGATTAGGAAAACAAAGGCTGCTATTTCAGTAGGCACATAAGAAATATCTTCCTGGGGCCGGAGAGATAGCATGGAGGTAAGGCATTTGCCTTACATGCAGAAGGTCTGTGTTTTGAATCCCGGCATCCCATATGGTCCCCTGAGCCTGCCAGGAGCGATTTCTGAGCATAGAGCCACGAGTAAACCCTGAGCACTGCCGGGTCTGACCCAAAAACCAAAAACCAAAAACCAAAAACCAAAAAAAAAAAAAAAAGCAATGTCTTTCCAAGCACATAACCTGTTAAGGAAAAATTCTAACATGAACCTAGAATATTTGAGGATTGGTAAAAGTAGGTTCAAGCAAAACAACAGAGTAGATGAAAGCAAACTGAAATAGATATAGGAACTCAGATTTGATGTTTTCTTAGTTCTTAAAAAATTATTTTCACTGAAATAAGTCATTAAAATGTTTGAAGTACATGTGTGGCCTGCTATTTCTAAATGTTTTTAAATTAATCTTCTATTGTCAGTATGAGTAGGCTGAAGCTAAATGGCTAGAGCATTAGTCCTGAGATTCCATATTCAATACTGCCTAGCTTCTCAGCACCCAGATTTCTGAATGTGACCCTTGTAGTTTCCAGTATCACTGGATCCAAGCTGAACTGAACACATTTCTGGGTTGAGAGTGGACGTTGAGCTTGCTGAGCAGGACTTGGGAATCACAGTGGAAATAAAAAGTAGGCCAACATAAAAACAAGGAGAAAAGAGCAGGATGGTTTAGTCCAGGGGTCTCAAACTCAATTTACCTGGGAGCCGCAGGAGGCAAAGTCGGGGTGATCTTTGAGTGCAAAGTCAGTAGTAAGCCTTGAACATTGGGGGTGTGACCCAAACAACTAAAACAAAACAAAACAAAAAAAGATTCCTATAGGGCAGAACCACAAAGTGTTGTACGGAGGGCCATTTGCGGCCCTCGGGCCATGAGTTTGAGACCCCTAGTAGACTAAAGTAGTTAAACAGCAAAGGGTGATCTGTTTTAGGAACAATTTCTTCGTATATACTACATATAAAGGATTTTTCCCTTAGGAAGTTCCATGGTACTCCAAGACAGCTTGACATAATTACTATAACACATCACAGTACTTTCATAGTATTAATGACACTAAAATTACAAGCTCACTCTTTCTTTCTACCTAGATTTTAAATTGGACACTTTGAAAGGCAGCTGCTTTTCTTTACTTGAGTCTAATGAAAAGCTAGACTCTTCGCCATCTGCTCTGTTAGTATAGTCTTGCCTCCTAAGGAGCCTTATCTTTTATTACAGAATAAAGGGTCTTTAGGCCATTTGTCTCAGAATTTGTATCATCTTAAACAGCACAATTGACACCAAGATGTGAAATTCAGAATCATTTTATTTTGTTTTCTTTTTCTAGAAACTAGAAAGAAACTAGAAGAAAAGCTCCAAAATAATATAATCTTTTAGTTGACCACCAAAATGAAATATTTCTTCTTGGCTTTTAGCTTTTTTCTTTATAACTTATATCAAAGCATTCGCAAGAAAAAGCCTAAACACTATAGTTAAACGAAAATGTAGGCAGCAGCATGATTTTTACTTATTACTTAGAGAAGTATGGTGCTTAAAACTTGGAAGGTCTATGAAATATTATCAAGTGGTTTCTGCTCAGTAATAAGCAGAGACATTAAATAATCTGCAATTAATTCTTAAATTTTTAATTTTATTTAATTAATTCTATTTTTTTCTGTCCATTTTTATCAATAACAACAGCCAAGTATTTGGTTTATCTTTAGAAAGCCCCGGTACTTGAATAAAGCTCATTTTGCATTCAAATAATTGGTTAAAAGTTATAACTATAAATTAATCTCTCACACTAAATTTTACTATCTTAGTTTTCAAAAAGACAATCTAAAGCAAACTGATTTTTTCATTTATTTGTGGATTTAGGGCACACCAATTAATGCTAATGTGTTAGAGGATGCCAGATCAAACCAGGGTAGATTGTGCATGCAATGCTGAATGCAAATATAAATGTAAATATATATTTTAATTAATTAATTAAAATGTAAAATATAAATATAAAAGATGAAATATAAAAAGAAAATAAACCAAGGATAAAGGGAAAGTGAAAGAAAGAGGTAGATGAGAAAGGAAGGGGAGGAAGCATAGAGAGATGAAATATTACAATTTCTAGACATTAAATATTTTATGAACAAAGGTTAATTATTTTTATTGTGAAATATTATACTGGAATTTAACAATCTTACCTCTATTATTTACAGTTTACTCACATTCATCTCAAAATTTATATTTATTACAAATTTACATAATTTCTGACCAAAAATGACATACTATATTTACCTCCTAGGAGATCTTTGACATCTTATATTTTTAAGCTTCTCATAATATATGCATAATATAAAGAAATAAAATATTAATCCATGCAAGAATGTATATGACTCAAAAAATAAGTATACTGTACCCATTCCTAATATTTTTACCTATGTAATTCAGCCTGTTGATCTTTTCTCTAACCAAAATCAGTAGTATTTTATTCTGAGAAAAGTTAGTCTAATATTAATTGTATGAATGTTTGTTGAACTCAACAAATATTATATGTCTGATGTATTAATAAGCATTTATATAACATACTATGTATGTACCAAAGCACAGATATTATAAGTTAAAATATTATTTCAGAGACATGCCATGTGTCTGAAGATTATACAAAATGTATTAGTTAAATTCAGTCTGTTGAAGGTTTAGTATCATGCATTTGGCACCTCGTTAATGAACAGATCTGTATCTGTCATGTGTGGGGTATGAATCAAGTTCACATAAACAGATAATCACGGCATAGAAGAAGAAATTCAAATATATTTTGACTTTGGGACTAACGGGAAATTTCACGTTCCCATTAGCTTTCTGAAAGCTAGAAGAAAAATGTATCATCAAAGCATTCATAACTGTCTTTAGTGTGTATGATATAAAGTATCTGCCAATCTTTTACAGGAAAAAAGAAGGATGACAATATGAGATAAGATAAAGTATGAAACAGGAACGCTCTACAGACAAGTTTTAGAAAAGAATAAAATAGTAATAATACAAATATCTCAAGTAGTATAAATATTTCTGAAGTGTTGTAAAATGCAATAGTTTATAAATTATGCAGTAATATACATTATTTTGAAAGTCAATTTGCTGAGGGAAAGACAGGCTTGGATGAAAGGATTCTCTAGGCTGTCACCAGCATCACAATCCAGAATTTCCTTGGGAAAGAAGCCTCAGGCTTTCAGATGCTACTAATCTGTGCACACAAACCAAGCCACTGTTACAAAATTTTAAGGTAAAATTTAGGGAAAGAGCTTTTGTGCTAAATAGTTTTTATTCACATTTAATCAGAAGTTAAAGATTTTAATCTGTGTGTTCTTTGAAAGTTGAATATATTACAAATAAAGGAAACTGATGTCTTAGAAATTTATTAATGTGCTTTTGTAGACTATCAACATTTCATCACATTTTTATTTGATTTTTTTCAGAACCATTTTTGTGCAAGTCCAGAAAATTGTAGTGTGTCAAAATCTTTTTATTTCAGGTGAATAATATCATTCCATCAAGCTGATTAATCATTTGAATTCTATTCCAGTGTTTTGAGCTGAATATTAAACCGGGCTTGTCAATATTAAACATTATCAGATGGCAAAAGTTTTCAAAATAAATATTAGACATTCAGAAAAGCACAGTCACAAATTCCTGCCACAAAGGTTGGGACCTGAGGTTGTGATCATGACCTTTAGAAATTAGACATTATTTTTAAACTCCTACTCTGTTTTAGGCATTGCTTAGGGTTTTTAACTCTGTAAAGGACTTCAATTGTGCCTTTAAGGGAAGGGGTAGCAGGGATGACAGAAATAATGGAGAGTGTAAAAACATTCTATATGCCCACAGTGATTCTATGAGAAACCTAAATAATGAAAGAAAAACAGATAAAAAGAAAACAAATACAATACATAAAAGACTGTACCCACAACCAATAAAAGCATTACTCATTTAGTAATTGAAAATCAAAGAATCTATAAATCTATAGATTTATAATTAAAATATTAAAAAATTAATTAAAAATGAACTGCTCAATATACATAGAAATGTAAGTTTCAAAAGCTCAAGAAGCAGAGAAAAACAGAAAAAAGTGAGGACAAAGTGAATTAATTGTGGCAATAGTAGGTTTTGACATTTACAAGAACTTAAGGAACAAAAGAACTTAAGCTTCAATGGTGTAATCAAAGTCTTTAATATTACAAATAATCTATGTCCTTTAATTTATGTTCTAAATAAAAGAACACTGGATATAAAATTTTAAAGACTAAAGCCTATTCAGAAAACTGCAATAACAAAATGAGTTATAGTTATTAAGGGTCAAAGAATGAAAATATTAAAATTGTCCAATAAAAAACAAGAGTATAATTCCAGTCACGTAAGGTAGTACGAAAAAGCTATGAAATAAATTTAATAGTCCATTCATCCTTGTTCATGTAACTTAAGCTTTCCAAGACTAAGTATCCTGAACATAGCATGAGAATATTAAAATGCTCACTTTGTATATCAGTCATTCAGTTTAAATCATATGATCCACAAATATGTCTAATACAAACTAATGTATTCAATAAATGTTAAATACTAATGGCAATAACACTCACAGATAAGTGCCTAAATACATATTTCTTGTTATACACATAGAAAAAATAAAAAAGATCCAGATTGCACTTGCTGATTCATTAACTCAAGAGAAGAATAAAAAATAACAGCTCTACAAGTGTTAGTGTGCATGTGAGTACAAAACTGCTGATTGGAGTTTTTAAAATTGTTTCCTTGAACGATACTTCATTTTCTACATTGCTACTTGTTTAACATTTCTCCACTATTAAGATTTATAAAGTTCTGTCTACACTGAAATTCACATTATGTAACCAAGAACTCAACAAAAATTTAAAGACGTACTAAGGTCTTTATACCTTTATATAAGATATTAAAGCATTTTCCTTGCATCCAGGTTTGGTCCCCAGCAAAGTATATGGTCTCCTGAGCATTCAGTCAGAAAAACCAATGAGCACCAACAAGTGCAGCCTCAAGACAAATAAACAAATTATATGTAATGAAATATATTGTAAAAGCAAGTGTAATCAAAAGTGTAATTGGTAAGATTAATTCTCATATTTACTAAATGGACCATATTTTTATATGAAATTTAACATAAAGAAACAATTTTACCTATTTTAAAATGAAAATATTTGCTTATATTACATGTAAAATCGGATACTTTAAGATGATTTGTTTAGTTTTTTATCCTCTTTAAAACAATTAAATAGGTGCTACAGAGATAGCAGGTTCTAGATCTTGCTTTGCACAAGCCCAAGCCTGTATCCTCAGGGTCACATTGCCCTCACCAGAATTTAGGAATAAACCCTTAGCACAGTTAGAAGTGGTCCCAAACATAAATAAAATGTCTTTAAATAATGTCATTGTTCTAATATTTTTATTAAACCTATTTTAGAAAATCTAAATTAAACAGAGTAAGTTAAAACACCAATCATAGGGCCAAAGATTTAGTGCAGTGGGTAAGGCACTTTTCTTGCTGTGGCTGATCCACATTTGATCCCTAACACTCCATCTAGGCCCCTGAGTTCTCTAGGAGTGACTTCTGGGAACAGAGCTAGGAGTAAACCCTAAACATAGTCAGTTGTGGTCCAATTCCTCTTCTCACACACAAATAAAGAACAAAGCAAGCTCCATACCAACTAACCTTTAAAGATATTTAAGATTTAACTATTACTATATAAAAAGGTAATTGAATTAATCAATATTTGTTTTTCACAGACGTAATAATCTATTTTGCATCAGACATGTACCATAGCACCCTCATATATTCTATAATTAAACCAATTTTGGTTTATCTACAATGTTTGAAATGTAGTATGGATAAGCATTTGCACACAATTTTGAATCTATGTATATGTGTGTATATATTTGCATGTACTCAAAATAGTGGAATAAATTATTTTTTATATTTTATTCTTGTATCTCTGGGACTCCAATGATTCTTATGTTGTTTCTGTTGAATTTATCAAAAACATCTATTTTAGTCTGTTCACATTCTTTGAAGACAATAGGTAACTATTGCCTGATCATTTGTTTTAAGGCTCTTTTCCAGTATCGTCCAGTTCACTGATTCTGTATTTAGCCACTGTTTGTTATTCTGTTGGAAAGACTTTCTAGTAAGGTTTTCATTTTGTCCACCAAGTTTTTCAGCCCTGTTATTTAAATTTGAAGATTTTTTAATTTCTATTTTCAGTTCCTCTCAATTCTTATTTTGTTAGCGCGTTCAGTTTGTTTCAATTTTTTTTTTGAGTTCTACGAACATCTTGTATATTTCTTTTATAAAGTCCTTATCTGAAAAGGTAAATAGGTGGTTGATACTTTTTGGGTCATCGGAACTACCACCTTTGTTCTCTAAACTTGTAGTAGCCCTTTGCTCCACTGGCTCCTTGTTTTTGACTTGGATTTTGTCCCGCACCTGGGAACCACCGATGTGGCTTCTGGGTCCCAAAGCCTCCAGCTCTGCCACTGTGGCCTTGTTGTCTCTGATAGAGGTTCCAAAACTCACTCTCTCTTTTTATTATTAACAATTGTTCTAAGCTAGGAATAATTTTATTTGTGTCCCATCTTAGGAACTGCAAAATTTTATAATAATACTCTGGAGATGTTGTACAAAATCAATCAACTACCAAAAGTATAGTGTATTAATGCATTAAGCAAATGGCACTATAAGTTTTAGACAAAAATGGAATTTCTAGGTTGAAAGAGTAACTTAATCAAAATATCTTCACAGCCATCTTTTGGACTGTCGCACAAAAATACACACACACACACACACACACATATGTGTGTGTGTGTGTGTGTGTGTGCTTTTAGTGCCTAGTTTTATTTGACTCATTATAGAAAAAAACATACTTTTTATAGGAATAGCATGTTAAGATTTCACTTTATAACACTGCATTGCAATTTATTTGCTTACTCCACTTAATAAACATTATATCCTACTGGTACAAGAGGAACATATGTAGAGTTAAGAGAACTAACGGGGCATTAGGTCTGAAGAGGTAGGTCAAAGAAATAAGATAATCAGGAGAATGCATTTGCCAGTTAATATTATGAAACTATATACTAATCACTCTATATATTTTGGTGAAAATAATTTCAATAGCTACATATCAAATACTATTGATTTGGACAAGGACCATCAGTAAGGGAAAGAGGATTACAGAATAAAGTAGTAATTGTAAAAGCATAGCTATAAAAAATTCTCAACATGTGACATATTGTTGAAATAGATTTTTCATTATCCTATCAATGATTGATATGCTGAAATACAAAGACTACTAATTGCAGATGACTGATCCATAATAAATTAAAGGTCATGACCAACAGTTTGTGAACCAAGAACAAAAGCATTTTTCAAAGATATAAGTAAAATATATAAAATATTTTATTTTAATCAAAAATTGAATGATAACATAAATTGAATGATAAATTTAAATAGTATTGAAATATATGTTTGCTTGTGCCTTTTTGCTTTTTGGATTTATTTTGTTTGTTTGTTTAGTTGGATTTTTTTGCACACATTGTGTTGTACTCAGAATTTACTTCTGGTTCTGTGCTCAAAGATCACACCTGGTGATGCTCTAGAGACCAAGGATGAACTGGTCTTACATACATGCAATTCTTGTAAGTACCTTACTTCCTGTACTGTCTTTATAATTCTCTTAAAATCTTGTACCACCTACCCTTTGTTTTGACCTTTTCTTATGTGGATTCACTTCTCAAATTCATATACTTAATAAAATATGTAATTAAATAATTTGTCTTGAAAATATGTAAAAAAGATGTGTAGAAAAAGCAAAGGGACTAGAAGTGACATAATGGCATTTTTGGAAGGTCTCTGGTACTTTGAAGGTAGAGATAGTAACTACATAACAAAGCAAAACTGTTGAGTCATATAAATGTTTAGAGTAAATAAAAATAATTTAATAGCTAGATTTAAATTTTAAATTAATCATTCTGGAATTTTAAGGTGTTTTTGTTTTGTTTTGTTTGTTTTTGTTGGTTTCTGGGCCATACCTGGTGAAGCTCAGAGGTTACTCCTGGCTATGCTCTCAGAAATAGCCCCTGGCACGGGGGACTATATGGGATGCTAGAGGAATGAAGCATGGTCAGTCCTAGGTTAGTGCATGCAAGGCAAATGCCCTACCATTTGTGCCACCACTCCGGCCCCATTTAGTTTGCTTTAATTATTTATCGAGAACAAATACTTTGATAGGATCTTTTCAAGTTGGGCTGTGAGATTTCTATAGCTAACACACTTAATACAAACATCTCTTTAAAGGAATAGATAAAGTAAATACAAATTAAAATTATGAAAATATGTTTTAGTATAAATCAGAGTAATAAGTATCATACAAATAATATAATAATTAATACTTATATTGGACACGAATTTAAAATATCTTTGACTCTAATTATAAGAAAGTCCACTGGGCAGTGTATGGAAATATAAGTTATAGAGAAGAAGCTTAGTGAGAACAAATAACAATATGGGTGTTAGATTATTACCAGATAATATAAAAGGTGCTTGCCCATATGAATATATGTCTGCACACTACAAAACAGTAATGTGATATCTAAAATTATTTTGAAACTATAGTTTCAGACTATCTTAAATTGAAAACATCAGAAACAATTCGAATTTTTTGTTTTGTTTTTGGGCCACACCCGGTAACGCTCAGGGGTTACTCCTGGCTATGTGCTCAGAAGTTGCTCCTGGCTTGGGGGACCATATGGGACACCGGGGGATCGAACCGCGGTCCGTCCAAGGCTAGCGCAGGCAAGGCAGGCACCTTACCTTTAGCGCCACCGCCCGGCCCCAAACAATTCGAATTTTATAACTGGCAAAATACCAATTCACATTAAAGTTTTCTGAAGTAATTTGAACTAATATTTCTGATAAAAAGATAAATATGAATGACATATAATTCAGCTACAATGTGTTAGAGAAATAGTGCAATGAGCAGAATGGTTGCTTTACACATGGCATTCCTGGAATCCCTTATAGTCTCTATAAGCACCACTAACAGTAATTCCTGAGTGCAGAGCTAGGAATAACCCCTGAGCACTGTTAGGTTTGGCCCAACACCCTCAAAAATAATTCAAATACATAATCAGAGGATACTAATAGAATATCTCTAGAAAAAACATAAGTAAATTACTATGAAAGGTGCTATAGATCTTAAAATTAACAAACCTGAGGAAAAAAAGTGTAGTTGAAAGTACAGGTAAAGAAATAGAAGTTAAGTTTCCAACTATATGTGGAATATTCTTCTTGTTGGTATAAAACACAGACACTAAAATTTAAAGCAGATTAAAAGGCAAACACAGTAAAATGTGCTCAATTGCAAGCGAGATTCTGGACATCATCAATGTTAAGTGTGATTCTATGTTTTTCCATAAAACCATCTGGATTATGTTTTGCAATTGGAAAAGATCATTCATTAATTATTAGACACACATTTCCTTTTGTTTTCAATTGTATTTTTCCTTCCATTTCCTCTGTTCATGTTGTGCATGACCAGGGTTAACACTTCAGCTTGCAGTGCTCACACTTAGCTACACTGTTCCTAGGAGTTACACTCATATAGTTGTGCATAAACATTTAGTTGCATATAGACTTGTGCTTTTCAAGGGTCACACTCTTTAATTATGCTGCTGTACTTTCTGGTTTCAATGCTTAGAAAAATCTGCACACTTTATTATGGACTCATCCACCAGGCTGCAGTTTACACAGAAATCACTTGTAGTACTAGAGATAACACAGCAGATTTCCCAAGATCTCAGTTGGTAGAACAACGTATTAACTGAAAGCTCACATTTGCAGGTATGTTTGCTGGTGAGCTATCTCCTTTCCTGAAGCACTAACTTTATAATGTCTACTTTTCTATTAATCTATAAAAAATCATCTACTTATATATAAAGTGGAAAGTGTTGTTTGCTTTGTTTCAAACCATTACAGCATGACTTCTCTCTACATTCAAATAGAAAAAAATATATATATCTTACTGGGACTATTTTGTTTATTGTTGTATTAAATGACTTTTGTGGAAGAAAAACATGCCAATGAGATAAAATATAATAGTAAAATGTAGTGATACTACAAACTGCAGATCTGAGGAAAAAATACATCTGAGGAGTTTTTTTCTTTTTTCCAGAGCAAAACTAAAATATCACAATGCTATATTTCATCTGGACAGTCAATACTCCTATTGCAGCCTGAGAATATTTTTTCATTTTGATAGATCTGGCTAACTTTATTCTAAGGTCTGCATTTTTGTCCACCTGAAATATTTTCAATTTCCCTTACTCAAAGAGTACAAAAGGATTAAAAGCTGTGTCTTGTCAAGCATTTTAAGAAAGGTTAAAGAATCAGGAAAACAACAAATTGAAAACTGATTAAAAATGTTATCTTCTCTAGTTAATAGCAAAAAAAAACAAATTTGAACACCTTGATTCATGGTTTCAGAAAAATGATGGACAGCTACACATACTTTATTAACTTCTGCCCATTATTATGTGACCAACTGAAAAGTAAGAATAAAAATAAACTAGGCAACAAATTCTGTATCTTATTTTCAGGACAGAGATAAAGTCAAAACTATTAATATCTACAGAAAATATTTAGCTTACACAATGTTGCATAAGTAGGGCTTGAATAAGTGATGACACACCATTGAACTACTAAAATATTTAAAGTACATATTTTTGGTGATTTTGAGGAAGATATAAAGCAATAATAACTAAAATATTTATATATATGAAAAAGGTTTACTATTTAAAGATCAAATATCAATACACAAGTTTTTACTATTTTTTTTTTTATTTTGGGGCCACACCCAGTAATGCTCAGGGGTTACTCCTGGGTATGCACTCAGAAATTGCTCCTGGCATGGGGGACCATATGGGATGCCCAGGGATTGAACTGAGGTCTGTCCTAGGTCAGCACTTGCAAGGCAAATGCTCTACCACTTGTGCCATCACTTCTGCTCCTAATACAAGTTAATATTATAAAATACTATTATTATAAATTCCATTATATTTAAATATATTTTAAGTGTATTTTGTTTGTTGTGTTTTCTTTGGTGTTGAATTGTCTGCTATTTGCATTACTATTACATTAATTTTTCAAGATTTGGTTGTAGCAATAGGACAGCAGATAGTGTGTTTTTTTGCCCATGAGCATTTTGCATTTAATCTCCAGTACCATATGATCCTTTCAACCCTGCCAGGAATAATCCCTGAGTGCAGATACAGGAATATTCTCTGGGCTGTCAGATGTGGTCTCAATCCCACAAGAAAATAAATAAATTTTCCAACTTGAGATCATGTATTTGATAATTATAGAGGTGTAAGTACTCTAATAAGGTATTTTACAACTTTTAAATTATCCATTGAATATGTACTGTCACTAAAGAAATTATTTTTTTTATTATGTAAAACATAAAAGCTGCCCTTTGAAAGGGGAAGTCATCATTACCCTACCCCCACCAACTTTGGCGGATGTCCTGCCCTTAAGGAAGTCATCATTACCCTTCCCCCACCAACCTTGGCGGATGTCCCGCCCTTACGGAAGTCATCACTACCACCCCCACCAATAACTCGTATTACCTTGGTGGATGTCCCGCCCTTAAGGAAGTCGTCACTACCCCTACCTTTTTTCTTCCCCTTCTTATGGTATATAAGAACGAACATAGAATGCCACATGGTCTTTTGCCTCTGCCCTTTTATGGGCACGCATTTGACCCTGACCAGCCAGAAATAAAGGACTTACTGAAGCATTTGCTGGGGCCTCAGTCTCTTCATTTCTCTGTGATGGGCAGCTAGATTAGGATATCCAGACCTTTCATTTGGCGAGCCAGCCAGGAGTCCTCATCCTGCCCGGAACAGAGTTGTGAACAGGTGGCCTGATGAGTTCTGATGTGTGTGTGAGTGCGTTTTGCTTCGTGTCTGTCCTTGTCTAAGATTATGTTGTATTCTGTGAACAGTGGGAAGCAGATTTTGTAGTGGCTTAGTGACTGAGGGTATGAGTTCCCTAGTCGACGTGGAATCCGAGTAGTAGCAGACTTTGTGACTGAGGGTTCAAGTCTCCTATTCGACGAGGAATTTGAGTAGTAGCAAACTGAAGGGCTCTGGTGCTATAGGTCACGACCCTGGAGGCGCCCCAGGAGTTCATTAAAAGCAGTGGGAAGACGTTTCTGGGCTGCTGGGAGAGGTTGTCTGCCTGTGATTTGTGGAGCTCAACCAGTTTGGTTGTTATTGGCATTGCTGTCTGTCCTGGATTTATTGTTGGTATTTACAGTTGAGAATTAATCTGTGAATTTTACAGTTGTGTCTCTGAATGTTCCTTTGATTCCTCTCTGACTGTCTCCTTTGGCTGTCCATGATTCTAAGTCCGACTCACAAGTTCTCAGGTCAGAAATTGTGTGTTAAGCTGGCTTTGTTATTCTAGGGACATGGTAGAGGGTGTCGGAGATTGCAAACCCCAGATTTCTCAATGGCCATTGGGGATAAATTTTCCCTGGAGAATTTCTGGACTTTGCAATCACCCAACTTTCCTGCCATGTGTTAAGGCCAGAAAGAAACGGTGGCTAACTGGCCACTTATTTTTAGCTGAAGAAAAAAAAAGTGCTTTTTAAACCTTCTAGCCTGAAGGAATTCACCAAGCCCCCAGGGCAATGGCTATTGTTCTCCCAGACTCACCTGGCTGGGAACTGTGGGTGTAGGCAAAGTAATCCCAGTGGATCCTTTACATAACAAAGAAAGGACTGGAGCTAAGAAAGTCAGTTAATGGCTGGGAGTCAAGAAAAATTTTGAGCATTTAAATTTCTAAATTAAAAGCTTTTTAGAATGAACAATTGGGTGAAAAATGTTGCAAATTATTGTGGTTGGCCTTTTTAAACAATATTCTTAATTTTGTGAATGCATGTTATTGTTAAAGTATCTCAATTCCATGTCAAATTTATCTCACCAAACTTAAGGTGGATTAATGTGAAAATCTTGATGGTACTAGGTTGTGAATACCTAAAGAAAAAGGAATCAATAAAATCTGGTCCTGCTAGTTGCAAAAATATTAAGCAAAGTAATTCTAAACTGGCAGTAGACAATTTAAAGCTCTGTTCCTAGGGCTCTAGTGCTAAGTTCTAGTCTGAGTTTGGTGCACGTGGCGGTTTTTAGCAGCAAAACCACTCCCAAAGGATGAGTGGAGAAGTTAAAAAAAAAAGAGAAAGAAGAAGTAGCCAGAACATAGGGCATTTGCCTTGCATGCAGAAAGGAAAGTGGCTGAATAAAAAAAGTTTAAGGATGTGCAAAAGAAATTAAAAATGTGTACTAGGAAAAATCTGTATAATCAAACTAAATGATTATTGTTATGCCTTTAGGTTAACATAAAAGAAGTGTAAATGTTCTTAAGCATGTTTTGCCAGAAGTAGTAAGCATTCATTCTTTATGGTTTTCAGAATTAATTTGTGTAACATGAATTGCTGGTGTCTTCTGCCTGTAAACCGAGGCCAGAAGACTAAGTAAACTCTATATGTAGAATTAAGCATGATTATAATATTATTTTACAACTTTTCATTATTTGCTACCAAGAACATTAATATTTGTATCACAAGAGGCTTTGTAAAAATGGTCATGGTTTTAAGAATCAAAAAAATATGAAAGATTTTATTGTAAAAAAGATTCTAGAATTTTCTGTGCAAATTTAAGTAATATTTGCCTTTTCTCTTTTCCTAGAACTTTCAGTACCATTTTATGTCATGGCATCATGTTGCTTTGCACAAGATACAAGCAGGTAGCTTTCCTCTCCGCATGAGGAGTGATCCCCATGCAGACAGAAAATGGTAAAAATAGTGAGTGGACCCCAAAGCCATCTTTCAAAGGAATAATTGGAGTTGAGGTGGTGTGACAAGCAGGCTCCCTTTACACCCTTTGGCTGTAAAGACCGGAAAGATACTGAGATGAATGGCCTGAGTAAGAAAATTGAAGATTTCCTAGAAGATTCTGGAGCAGTACTAACTGACCACAGCCTGTGGGCCCTGCTCTCATCCTCCACCCTCAATCTCAAGAGAAAGAGGATTCGAGGTCAGTCTCTTCCAAACCTGAAGAGGAGTGGAACAGACAGATCACCTCTGAAAATTCCTCCAGAGGGTGAGATGCCCACGGCCAGCCACAAGATCCTCATGCTGAACTGACCAACTCATCAGCCAAACCTGGGTGACTGTGATGTGATAAACTTGCTGTGTCTACAACCTATCCTCAGAAAAGCTCTGTAAGTAGTGAGGTTGCCCCAAATGGAGATTTCTCCAACAGTGCTGTATATTTGCAAAGGAAAAAGCCAAGTTATTCAAATACCTGGTAAGGTACAGGGTATAGGTGGAGAGAAAAACTGTTTTTGGAGCTAATTAAAATTCTAGTGGGCCTAACTTAACACCCACTTCTTTGAAGTAACTTATGTGAAAATGTTCTTACTAGTTGTACTGAACCAGATCATAAACTGTAAATGCAAAAGTTAGTCTGGCTAAAGTAACTCAGAGCTGTGTTCATTGATAATGCTATACTGCTTTGTTTTTTGTTGCTTAATTTGTGCTATCATTAAAGACAAGAAGGACAGTTGTGCCATCCAAGTTGTACTATTTACTGCTCCAAGGCCTGATTGGGTTAAGTAATATTCCCTCTGTCTAATTGATCTGATCCTTTTCAGGTGTTAAGACTGCAAAAGTGAACTAGTTAACTCCTCCTTTAGAGAAATATGAGATTTCACCCTATCTAGAGATTGAGACTGTAGTCCCTTGCCAGCTTAAAGTAGCTACAGAAAATTGATCTTCGACCAAGTTCCCTTTAATGAATTCTAGGGTGATGAAATCTCTGGGAAAAACATGGAGCAAAATGGTCATAAGAAAAAGCTATGAGGGAAATAAGAGGAAAAGAAAGGCCACAGGAATTAAAACGCCAAGTTAACAATTAAAGATAGCATTATGCCTATCTATCCCAGAGGTTGAAGCAGGTAGCGAAAATAAATTAACCCTAACATTTAATAAAGATGGGTGGTAAAAGGGAAGGAGCAAAAATTATGCTTCCTTTGGTAATGTTAAAAGTAAGAAAATTATTACTAAATATGAAATTTCTTCCTCTCTGTCTAACCCAGTGCAGGAAAGGCAACTGAAGTTTAGGGCTCTATTGTTTTCTCTCTACCTCAATGGCCCTTTTAAGTTGCAGGATTAAAGAAAGGAACGCAGAAATCTCCTTATCTTCATGGTAAAATTCAAAGTCTGAACAAGAAGGCCCTGAAGGTCCAGCTAAGTCAGCTCATAGGACCAGAACAAAAGGCTGACAGTCCTGATCTTCCTACAGCTGCAACCATATGGCGCTCCCCCCCACCCCAGTGCGAATGCTTTCTGAGCCTTATAATGTTCTCTCTCCCCCTTCCACTTTCCACTCCCCTAGCAGCTCGGCTGGCCGCCATCGCTGCCCTACAAAGCCAAGTCTGGAAGGGACTCAGACAGGCATATGAACCCGGAGAACTGACAGTGTCTCACCCTTTCAAGCCGGGAGACCAGGTCCTGGTGAGACTAGAGCCTAGGTGGAAAGGACCTTATGTCATCCTTATGATCACCCCAACTGCTGTTAAGGTGGACTGCATTGCTTCCTGGGTTCACACCTCCCATCTAAAACCTGCCCCTGCTGATCTCAAACATGATGAGTGGAAAGTGGAGTGCACTGAGAATCCCCTCAAGATTCGGGATCGGCGGGCACACTCCAGCTCTGATGCACTCACTGACTCTGACAATGCTCCTCCTGGCACTTGCTGAGGGAGGACTCGATCAGGGCATACACCCGGATGAACTGGTAAAAAGACTATATGGGAAACCCAGTGATTGCAGGGGGGGCTATCAACTCAACAGTAGGCTTCTGTACACTCGATCAGTAGACTGTGAAACTAGAACTGCTTACCTCCAGTTCCCTACTTTCCATTTCCCATGTGTGGGGGAAGTGGAATGGGTGTGTAAAGCAAAACCTCAGACTTTGCCTCCCTCTTAGGGGGGAAATGCCCCATCGGATGTGTGGAGCTTAATCAAGTTCACTCCCGGTGCTATAGGGAGTATCAAGAGTGTACCAAAAATAACAAGGCATATATGGTGGCCAAGCTCACTGAAACTTACAGGGGGAGCATGGGAGGGGAATAGACACTTAATAGCCATAAGTCCCCCTATGGAGCCGCGAGTTGCATGGCCAAAGTGGGAGACTTGGTCTGTTGGACCCTAAAGGTGCCCATTCACATCTCAGATGGGGGGGCCAACAGACCAGGAAAAAGAGAAGGAGGCCATAGACTGGGCTACAAAGGAGGTGGAGACCCTAATGCCTAAGTGGCCCCGGCATCCCTCCCTTCGACCCCGGATGCCTGATGAGAAGTTAGATCCGAATACTCAGAACATCCTAGAAGAAACTCACAAACTTCTTAGCTGCTGATTGTTGGCTTTGTATGAAGATGGGGGAAATTGGCCTCTGGCTGTTCCTGTCCGACTAGGTAATCTAACCTGTGCTTTTAGTCCCTTTTAGCTTTGAATCTTCTGTTTGCTATTTGCATAATGGCACTGAATTTGTAGACATGGGTTAGGTAGGAGCTCCTCAGTGCTCAGAAGTCCTACCTGCCCCCCCAGCCCAGGGTACTTACCTCCGGGATGGGTATGGATTGGCTTACTCTCTTTTACCCCAAAACTGGACTGGAATTTGTGCCCCAGCATTAGTACTTCCCAACATTGACATCATTCCAGGGACAGAGCCCATCCCTCTGCCTAGCATAGATCTCTTATGCTACACTTGTCGGTCTCGGTGAGCCCTGGTGTTCCTGCCCCTACTGGTAGGGCTCAGGAGTAGTAGGTGGATTGGCGACTTGGGGAGCAGGGCTAGCAATATCAATAGACAGGTATGACAAACTCTCGCAACAGCTAATTTCAGATGTGGAGACAGTATATAAATCTATTAATGATCTACAGGACCAGCTTGACTCCGTAGCTGAAGTGGTATTACAAAACAGGCGAGGGTTAGATTTAATCTTCGCAGAGAAAGGAGGGCTTTGAATGAAAAATGTTGTTTTTATACTAACAAATCGGGAATAGTGTGGGGCAGAATCAGACACCATCAAGAGGAGCTGGCCTAAGGAAGAAAGGAGCTATTAGATGGTCCCTTATGGTCTTTTTGGGGTGGGATTCTCCCCTATCCCACTGTCTTCTAGGATTAGAAGCCTTTCTATAAGAAGTGGGGATTGAAAAGGAAAGTCATCATTACCACGCCTCCACCAACCTTGGTGGATGTCCCGCCCTTAAGGAAGTCGTCACTACCCCTTCCTTTCTCCTCCCCCTTCTTATGGTATATAAGAATGAACATAGAACACCATGTGGTCTTTTGCCTCTGCCCTGTTATGGGCATGCATTTGACCCTGACCAGCCAGAAATAAAGGACTTACTGGAGCATTTGCTGGGGCCTCAGTCTTCATTTCTCTGCGACGGGCAGCTAGATTAGGATGTCCGGACCTTTCACCTTCATGTGGTATGAAACAGACATCAACCTGTCTCTTCTGATTATTACTAAACTGCCAGACATGTTTTTTGGCTCTTTTCTATAAATTCATAAATATTTTCCCTCTTCAGTAAAGCATTTTTATGAATTTTTAAGAGCAATACATGAATTATAAGAGTTTATTGTTCAATAAAAATTTCTTTACACTAAAAAGAAAATCGAAGTAGGAATACCATTCTTCCAAACTTTATTTTTTTTCTAGTGAACTCAGGGTTGTTTTGTTTGTTTGTTTGTTTGTTTTTGTTTTGGTGTATAACTTGGAATCAACAGTGCAGATCTTCCTGCTAAATAGCCATGCTCATCTCCTCTGGAAGA
The DNA here is from genome assembly GCF_024139225.1 of Suncus etruscus. Classification (NCBI taxonomy): domain Eukaryota; kingdom Metazoa; phylum Chordata; class Mammalia; order Eulipotyphla; family Soricidae; genus Suncus; species Suncus etruscus. Next base: position 42,877,518 of record NC_064849.1, on the reverse strand, counting down.
TTTTAGGTAACAGAATGAAGTTAAATCAAATACTTTTCCAAAGAAAAAGAAAAAAGTTCATTAGAGAACCTTGAAAAGTAAGAATCATGTTGAACAGTAGCTTACATCAAAACATCTATATATATATATATATATATATATATATATATATATATATATATATATATTGAATGTATTTTGTTTACTACATATATATTAGTAGGTCTACATTGATTCATAAAAATAAATCATCAAACTTTAACAATATGACTAAGATTGGCTGTGGGCAGCATAAATGAAATTGGGGACAATGGTCAATGGAAACCAGCACTTTGTTAGTAGAATGATAGAGCAACATAACATGCTGAAAGCATAAAAATGAATACTAATGTAAACCAGGTTATTTAATTGTAAAAAAAATAAAAGAAGAAAACAACTATCAGAAAATGAAACAAAAAGGACGAGAGTGGTAGTACAGCCATAATGCATTTGCCTTGCTCATGGTTGACCCAGTATGGACACAATTTGATCCCCTGAGCCAGGATTGTTTTCCGAGCACAAAGCCAGGAGTATCCCCTGAGTGCAATAAATGAAGCAAAGAAACTGGCTCATTGCTTAAAAAGTGTCTAGGATAATTGATGGTATAACCTCATTGTCACAGTAATCCTGGAAGCAACATTCTGGTATTGCTGGTTAGGAAATACAGCAAAGTGTCACAATCTTTGATAAGGTCAAAAATATCAGAATTTTCATTTCATGAAGCTGGTAAAAAGAAATGTTATAAAATAAATTAAAAGGGCCGGAGAGATAGCATGGAGGTAAGGTATTTGCCTTTCATGCAGAAGGTCGTCGGTTCGAATTCCAGCATCCCATATGGTCTTCCGTGCTTGCCAGGAACAATTTCTGAGCATGGAGCCAGGAATAACCCCTGAGCACTGCCGGGTGTGACCCAAAAACCAAAAAAAAAAAAAAAAAAAAAAAAAAAAAAAAAAAAAAAAACCAAACCCAAAATATAAATAAATTAATTAAAAACACGAATTCAATATTAGAACTAGAAAGTGTTGAGGATACCCTTTTCCTTTCTCCAAAGAGTAGGGAAAACTCAATCAGAAATATTTATTTGCAGTCAACCAGATATGAACTCTCAGGGGATGAGCCACCACAGCCTGCATCCACTCTTCTTCCTAAAAATGAGTTTCCCAGTTTTCTTTCATTAAAAAAAAACTCTTTCTTTTAGCCTTGCAGATAGAATGATTCTCTTGAGCACATGATCATAGCATCTTCCTTTATTTCCTGATTTCTGGGTTATCTTCCACAATACTAAAAGAATATTCCTGGCTTTGTGATCAGCATCTCTCATGCAAGTGCTGTGGGAACCATTTGCAGTGCCAGAGATTAAACTAGAGTCAGCTGCTCACAACACAGGTGCTTAAACACTCTCTTATCTCTCTAGCCATTATCTTTCAACCTAATGGCTGATTGATAATAAAATATTGATTTTTCCCCACCACTCATTACCATGTCTCCTTTGTATGGCACTCCAGTAGAAGTGGAACTGAACTTCCATCTTACATTTATCAACCTTTTCCTGCAACATGCTGTTTAAGCAATTAATTATGAAAGTCAAGATCAGTTCTGTAAGCAAACTAAGAAAATATTTTTGTTGGCCTCAGAAATGCTAAAATATTAAGTCATAAAGAATAAAGCAGATATTAAATTTTCATTCAAAATATTTAGTAACCCAAAATAAGAGTTTCACAAACTTACATATTTTCACAGTTCTAAGAAATGCTGCATTTATTGTCTTAAGGAAAAAACAAAGGAGTACCCTGATAGTCCCAATAGCATTAAATATCTATAACTGACATTATTGGACAGTGTTAACATTTTCAGGAAGTTTGTATCTCAGTACAACTGTGACTATTGAACTTGGGTCAAAATTTAAAATATCACAGAAAAAAATCATTTGGAAGAAAAAAAAAACAAAGGTCATTTGTTCAACATTTGATAAGTTGTTCTTAAATGATTATTTCCTAGAGAATCTTACTAGTAATCTTATAAAGGTCTTCTTTCTTGTCAGCAAGTTGACTATTTTGTCAGGATTCTTCTTTGATACCAAGAGCCTTTTATACATTAAATATATATATAAACTTCATTTAGTAATGGTGCAAAATAGAGAACTATGACCATGAACACTTTTGCCTTGGACACTTCATATATGCCTACTGTGATAGTCAGTTCTCAAAAACATGCAAAAATTTAGCAAGGCCTGATAATTGCTTCATTGACCAGATCATAGGCTTTGCTCTGTGAAGCATCAACACATTCCTGAATTAGCACATGCATTTGTTTTCTATGCAACTAGATGAGATACTTAAATAGCAGAGAATTGCTGTCTGCTCTAAATAACAAAAGGATGATTCCATTTTTTCTCATGTGGTTACAATTCAAGACTAGAGCTTTATTCCATTTCCATGGAATAACAATATAAATGGTCTCTTCTGCTCTCCAGCACTTCAATTCCCTGACATTCTGAATCCAGCATTTTTAATGTCATTTAATGAAAACTTTCCAAAAGTCTCTTTAAATCATATAGGCTTTATAAAAACTTAGAGATTATCACAATTAAAATAACTGACAACATTAAAACTAAATAGTCATGTTGTTTATTTTATAGGATTTATTTTTATATACACATATATAATATATGTATTATATAATGTATTATCCTATTATATATTTATGTTATATGATTATATAAATGAATATTTATATAATAGAGTAATATTAGATCAAAATTATATGATATGTTAAACATATAATTATATGATATGTTATATTATATAATAATATTATATTTATATATATTTGTATAAAGTGATTCTCAATTATGTTCTCTGTCCTTAATTTTGTGGGTTTTTTTGGGCTACACCCAGCTGTGCTCAGGACTGATTACTGGTTTTATATTTAGGGATCACTCTTGGGAGATCAAAAGATATGGGATAGCAGAGATAAAATCTGGATCTGCCTCAAGAAAGGGAAGCACACTATTGATAAAGGAGCAATCATGGTGGGTCTCTGCTGTTATGCACAGTTCCCTGGCTCTTCAGTATATTTAAGAAAAATATTGAGTAGTAATGATGCTCAGATTCAGTTTGAATGTAGAAAAAGTTATTGGAAAGTAAAGGAGAAGAAAAAGAAAGTTTTTGGGAGGGCAGGACTAAATTAATATGGATATCTGTGCTGTTTTGTTTGTTTGTTTTTGTTTTTTGGGGGGTCACACCCAGTACACTCAGGGGTTACTCCTGGTTCTATGCTCAGAAATCGCCCCTGGTAGGCACGGGATACCAGGATTCGAACCACTGTCCTTCTGCATGGAAGGCAAATGCCTTACCTTCATGCTATCTTGTCAGCCCCTGTTTGTTTGTTTTTAACAGGAAAACTGAGTATCTGTATAGGCTTCAAGAGATATTGCATTCTTTTACAGAGAATGCAAGGATCCTAAAGAGTTGTCTGGCTAGACTGAATCCTTTGAGTTTGGCCATTTGCCTTAGGCATTGTCCATTAGCTTATCCTCCTTGGTGGGGAAGAATTCTATGGTTCATTTAAAAATGTTTAAAGTATTAGCTAGGCCCTCAGGGATGGTGTGTGTCAATAGGAACAGATGGAACTTTTACAAGGGAAAACTATTGTTATGCTATTGTGCCAATCTTTGCACTCTATTTTCTTAAGTATATTGTCTAGGAATTTAAAAAGTAGTTTATAAGTCCTGCACTCAAATGCACTCTTAGTCAATAATCATTGATTGCTAAAAACTGATCAAAATACTAGCAAAAACTAAAGGTTTTATTTCCCAGAAGGGCAACTCTGCTGTTCTAAAATTTCTAATATTACCAAAATGTGTTTTATTTTCACCAAATTTGCTGATTGTGAACATTTTACAATGATCTAAATTAATAGTGCTTCTCCATCACTTTTTATTTACAAGTTTCTATAGTTTGTTTATACCCTCCCCCTTCAATATTTTGGGGTTGGGGTTGCATAAAACCAGCAGTGTTCAAGGCTTACTTCTGGCTCTATGCTCAGGGATCATTCCTGGGTGTGTGAGGGAAAAGGGAATCATATGAGGTTCCAGGCATAAAACTCAAGTAAACTGCATGCAAGACATACATACACCATACACACTAACTCTACAGCCACATCCCTTCATTTGTGAAAAGCCAATTGTATCTATAATTACTGATTCTGTGTATACTTTCTTCAGGTGAATTTAGGACAGCTTCTGGGAGAAAAGGGTAGGTTTTTTCTCTTCAGCTCTGTTATGTGGACAGAGAGATTCAGAGACCTGAAACAGTGTAAGAATTTTTAAAAAGTTTCACTAAAAAGCAACTGCATGGTGTCCCAGATCCAAATAATGGAAACTCGATCATAGTTTTTCCAAGCCTTTAAAGAGTAGAACACCACTTTCTAGAGAAGATTTGCACAGGCAGATAATCAGTTTACAATCACAAAGTTATTTTTGGAAAAGCCCTATGTTAACTAATAAGAATTGATTTTGGAGTCTATAACTTTAAGTTAGAGAGCGATAGTGAAGTTCCTGTCACTGGTTTTGATTAAAAGCTTTCCGATATATTTCTGAAGTTTTATGAAAACGCAGTGTAAAATGGTGGTCTACAGACAAGATGGTTGCCCTTGTGTCAAGCCATTATACTCTGCATATCTGGAGTAAGTATTGAAACATAGTTGGTACACAGTAAATATGGAATAAATATGTATATGTTATCCTGATATAAAATAATTATATAATTTTAGATTTTTTTTTGTTTGTTTTTTGTTTTTGGGGCCACACCTGGCAGTGCTCAAGGGTTACTCCTGGCTCTGTGCACAGAAATCTCTCCTGGTAGGCTTGGGACCATGTTGGATGCCGGGATCCAACTAAACTCATGCATGTGCAAGAAAAAAAATGCCCTATCCACTGTGCTATGACTCTGTTCTTAACAATTTAATCTTTAAAATTCTTATCTGCATTTACCTAGAAATAATAGAAACATAATAAATTAATAGTATCAATTCTAAACTATAGCTTTCAAAATGTCTTTTACAAAAAGAAAGTATTTATCACATGCTTTATCTAAACACTGTTATAGCACATATACAGTGATATCAAGAATGAGAATTTGTGAAGGCAATAAAATATGAAAATTTCTCCACATCAAGTTTATCACTGAAGACAACATTCTTCAAAAGAACTCACAGGAGTATTTCATAATGACTTCGTTAATGTAAGTGAAATTAAAATCTATTGGTAGACTAAATTCCTATCATTCTTTTAGAATGTATTTTCAGCTAACCACACCATAGTAATCCCCTCTACAGATGATATAGATAGGAGTAATACATAATACATTAATAATTTTAACTACAGATTCTTATGCTCTGAGCTTTATGTCTAACTTATAAATGCCAGAAAACAAAATAAGAAATTTCAAATATGATCTTAGGTACTACATTAATATAAATGTGATGCTATTCATGAAAATACTGGTGAATTCTTGAGATTTCTATGAATCATTCGCAGACCAAACTCAAAAGGTTAATAAATTAAAGTTTACTGTACAGTTTAAGGAGATGGGATTGGACCCCCTTTCCAAATGTCCTGGCCTCTTTATTTATCAATGAAAGATTTGAATTATCCTGTCTTTGGTACTGCCCTGACAGGTGTCCAACATCCTAGTTACATTAATGCAGTCTACTCACCCCTATACACAGTGGCCATGTCTCATCTCCATGTGGTTCTTTATCCACTGTATACATTCCTAATCTGAAAGTCCTTGGTTTTTCCCAATGGTTCCCTGTCATCTTGTCCTAGATTTTCTTAAGTCTTCAGCCTCTTCCAAGTGTGCATGAGAGTATGTGACCTGTGCTCTGTACATGTAGCCGGGCATCTCTCAATCATATCACAACAGTCCTTACCATCCTTTCCAGCTTTCCTTATCTTTAGTCACAGTCATATTGCATGTGGGTGAGACTCTTGTACTCAGACTATAGCCCTGCCTGGGATTCCAAGCCCTACCTATTTTTCACTTTTGTCTGTAGTCTTTTGTCTGGATTCTTGAGACAACCCTGAGCAATTCTTCACTTTGCCTGGAAAAATTCAAAGAGATAAAGGAATAAAAAATTAAAAAATAATTTCACAATATTTTAAAAAATAAGAGATAGGTAGTATATTTAAACCTAATTTATTTCCATATTAACAGCTGGTCATTTCTTGAGAACACAGCCAGGAGAAACTCCTGAGTGCCACTGGGTATGACCCAAAAATTATATATCCTACATATAAAGTTGGTCATTTATGTTAACCTCACTGCATAACAATCACTATGTACAATACGCTACTTACATTGATATCTTACCCTTTGAGGTCGAAATGTCCCCAAGATATTATTAAAAGGAATACTTGAAATAGAAAGTTTTAATTTAATGTGCATAGAAGAAAACAGAATCTGAAGCCTTAAACAAACAGAAGTCATGGAGGTCTTAGACAATATTAATAATTTTTCAATTATGAATTCAATGAATAATGATGTTTTTGGCATTTTTAGGTCGTACCTAAAAGTGCTGATGACTTACTTTTGCTTCTGTGAAAAGGGATCACTCTGGGTGAGATTTGGGGTACCATCTTCAAGTAGTACTGAGGATCAAACCTACATTGGCTGTATACAAAGCAAATGCCCTATGCACTGCACTATTTCTCCTGCCCATATTCTCCAATTATTTTCAACTTTCTTGAATTATTTTTAACTATGAAGTTTCAAAATATAACAATTAAACAGAACTATTAAAAAAGGGGGGACTGGAGAGATAGCACAGTGGTAGGGCGTTTGCATGCATGCAGCTGATTTGAACAGATGGTGGTTCAAATTCCGTCATCCCATATGGTCCCCCTGTGCCTGCCAAGAGAGAATTCTGAGTGCAGAGCCAGTAATAACCCCTGAATGCAGCCAGGTGTGACCCCCAAAACCAAAAAATATATATATAATAAAAAATAAAACAAAACTATTTCATATTATTGCTCAAAATTATCCTCAGTTGTTCAGAGAAAATGCAACAGGTATGCACTTATTTGAAACACCATATTATTTCAAGAAATAATAAATAGTAAGGCCAATACTCTACTGCTATGTTTTGCCCATTATAACAATAACAAAACACCATATTTAGTTTGTTAGTTCAATGTAGTAAGCATCAGAATGAATATTTTTATATGCCATATAAAATTCTCATGACACTAATATGATTTACACACAATTTTATGCTTACTTACAACCATTAGTTGAATAGACTAAATAAATACCTCTTAAGGAATTTATTGCTAAATATAGAAAAATCTATATATAATTCTTAACTCTTTTAATTCAGAAGATTAACACATATCATATAACTTTGGCTCAATTTTGATTGCAAAATAGCTCTAAGAAATAAGTGAGGGAAGTAGAAAGCCTGTCTCCAATTCAGGTGTGGGGGAGCGAGATGGGGACATTGATGATGGGAATGTTGCACTGGTGAAGGGTGGTGTTCTTTTTATGACTGAAACCCAACTACAATCATATTTGTAATCATGGTGTTTAAATAAAGATATTAGTTTAAAAAAATAAAGTAGGAAATAGAGAGAGAAAGAATAACAATTAGTTGTTATTGCCTTTAATGATATTGTAGTCTCATAATTCTGCTCTGAAGAGCTGTGACAAATGAAAAAAATGTAAAAGCATAAAAATAATAGTATAATAATAAGATAATAATAGAAATAATAGTAATAAAACAAAAACAATACTTCGTCATCACAAAATTCTCAATCTTAATCTTGAACAATTATAAAACTGTTCATGTGAAGGCACTCTCAACTTTCAAAGGTATCAGTGAAATATATTGCACTTTAATGTTGGTAAAAATGTAAAAAAAATAAAAATAAAAAACCGGGACCAGTGAGGTGGCGATAGAAGTAAGGTGTCTGCCTTGCAAGTGCTAACCAAGGAAGGACCGTGGTTCGATCCCCCGGTGTCCCATATGGTCCCCCCAAGCCAGGGGCGGTTTCTGAGCGCTTAGCCAGAAATAACCCCTGAGCATCAAATGGGTGTGGCCCCCCCAAAAAAAAACTAAAAAAAAAAAAAAAAAAGAAAACCAATTAGCTTGTTTAAGGTTAAGCAACGATAATTGACTACCAGATCCTGAGCTAAAATTAACCTTCTCTTAATTGCTTTGCACGCTGACATCATTTGAATAAATATTATGCCCCATTTTAATAAATAAGACTTCAACTTCAATGAACAATACAATTCCAATTAGTTGTTTGATACAGGTTCTTTTATGTTGAAAGAAAAATAACTTTTGATATTTTTCTGAGAAATTTAGAGTCATTTCTCTCTTTTTATCATCCTCATAAAAAATACATTTCTAAATGTAAGTATCAAACTTTCAATATTCAAAAAAAATATTTCTGATCAAATTATGCAAGCATTTATTATAATATAACATAAGAAATAATAAATCTTTCTTAAGAGTTATAAAAAAAATTGGAAACAATTCCAGCGTAAAAAAACATTTGACTAAGGTAGATATAAGCTAGATCTACTGTCTTCCCTTTCCTCTGAACACTATCATTCACCTAGTTTTGCAGGGAAAAAATTAAGGTCATCTTTAATTTTCTTATTAGTTAATAATGGCTGATTGATTCATCAGATACATTTTTGTTTGTTTGTCTTTGGCCACATCCACAAATCCAGTTGTTACTCTTGGCTCTGAGCTCAAGAATCACTCCTGGCGGAGTACAAGGGAATATATGGGATGCCATGATTGAACCTGGGTCAGCGAAGTGCAAGGTTAGTGCTTTATCTGCTACATGTCATTCTGAACCCTCCTCACCATGCTTTAATGACTTGACAGACAAATATATCTAAAATATGTCTCTAAATTCTCTACTAAAGTACTACAACAGTTCCTAGCTGCTTCTCATAATTTTATGCTATTTTAGGCAGATATACCTGGTCATGTTACAGTCTAGCTTAAATTTACTCATAATATTTTTAGATTCAAATTGAAAGTCTTTATAAAAATTGACAGAGCACTACAGGCAGTGTATATACTCAGGCTACATTTCTAACTTCAATTCACTTTTAAATAACAATGTCTTAAATGCATTCTTGCTTTCCTATTTGAGAGACTGCACTTGTTTTTTTCATCTAAAGCATTCTGTGTCATACCTGACATTCATTCATCACTGTCAAAAAAATCTTCATGTCTTGGATCATTTAAAGCTATGGTATCCAAACCTTTTGTTTTCCCCCATTAGTGAGTCATTCTATAACATTATTTTCTTCCAAGAACTCATCGCTACATGAAATTACTTGCTATTGTTCTATTTTTCTCACTAGAGAAAATATTGTTTCTCTTTCTCACTGATTTATTCTAGATGCCTCAGATACCAAGAAACCCAGTAAGTTCTTTACAGTGAATGAGTACACCACACTATGTACAACAAGTAAAACTATCACGAAGAATATTTTATGGAAGATCAAATCTGCATAAACTTATAAATATTACACATAATGTGAATTTGGAGCATTTAATAATTCACAGTGCAGAGATTTATATGATGCTCTTTTATAAGAGCATACAAAAACAAAATATTATGAGATATAAATGAACAGAGAGGTCTAAATAACTTGAATAAGATTAAGGGAAATATAGAAAATACAAGAACGTTATCTGATTTAAGTGGTAAAATAATATGATTTCCTTATGAGAATATGAACCGATAATTAAAACCTATAAAATTATCTATCTATGCTTGTGCTTTTATATATTTATGGAGTCATGTATGTAAACATAAATGTACATACAGTTACATTTTATCATTGTAAGGTTTTCTCTGTCCTATTGTACAATATCAAGTGAATGGTTATTTTCTTAGTATATAATTTTACTATAATATTTATATATATAATGCATTTTGATAGTATATAGCATTGTAAAATGTTAATATTAACAACATTATGTGTGTATGGTCATCACCACTCATCCCTATTTAAATAAATGCATATAAAATTTATAAACATACAAAGGATAGATAGAGTGAGAAAGACAGAAAAGAAAGAAACAAATTGGAAACATCTCCATAAATTTAGGTAGATGTCATATAAAGAAAGTTCTCTTTATAAAGGGCAATGAAAAGAAAATAACTTCATTTTGAGAAGAAGGGCTTTCAGGACCTCATGTTTCTATCTGGCTAATAATAATCAGATACAAAGTATATAGGAGAGTGTGTGCTGAGTGAGTTTCTTGAGAACTTTTTATTTTCTTTTTGAAATAGCAGCACATTCTAAATATTAAAAAAATAAACTCGATTCTATTTCTTTATTAGGTTAACCAGAATTTCCATATCTTGAGCTAAATGCATATGATAACTCCTTTTGAGTAAAACTCTACTCATGTAATATAAGAAGGAGAAAAATTACCTATAACATTTAAATTAATTTATAGCAACAATTTAAGAGGAACACAAGATTCAGAATTTAAGATTAATATTTTCAACAATGAGAATGCTTGAATGATGCTAATATAGTATTTATTCCCTAGATTAATCAACCTTATTCATAATAATATAGACAAAGTCAAAAGAAAATGTTCTCAGAACATTGCTCATTAGTTTTCAATTCTGCACGGGATTTGAAAGGATACACCAAATAGAATGGTGTATCTTCAATGCAATGTATTCCTAGACATTTTTTTTTTGTGAAGATCATCAAATTAAAATAGCTATTCATAATAAAGAAAAGAAAAAGCTGCAAGATCAATAAATGTGCTTTAGTGAAGTCTAGGAATAATTTATCTTTCTTAGGCATTTAGCACCAGTTTATTTCTTTCTTGGGTTGCAGCAAATCTATAGATAGAGACTAACTGCATGGTAAATTTTAATCTTGGCACCTTCCAGGATAGATCTTTTAATAATGAGAAGCACATATCTCACACATTCTACACCGAATCAAATGTTTAACGGAACTCTGTGAAGCTTCCTCTAACTCATTGCTTGTTGGCACTTTCTAAGTGAGAAAGAATTGTTAGACAATTGAAACAAATTCACTACTTGTGGAAGTATCTGGCATCACATTAAGTTCCAGGAAAGAGAAGAATGATTCTGCTTCTCTGAAATTGTCTCTTGGCTCCCACCACCTAGTCTAGTGACAATCACTCAGCTGCAATTAATTCTAGCTACCATTGAAAATGGTACAATAAAGAGAATTGCAGAGAATGATGATATGTGTCTAAGTATGTGTGTGCATGCATTCATGCATGCACATGCATATATATATATATATAAGGCTCACAATAAAATGACAAAAATTCTAATCAAATGACTAATATCCTTTAGTACTTTAATTAAATGGTAATTACTAGGAACATTTAGAATAGTATTGAAAATAAATATAGTCAGTTCCTTATATCTGAAAATCCACACTAATCCTCCCTTTACCTACTTTGATTTATTCCTTGCATTTCAGAATCCGTTTTAGGCTTTTGAAGGAAATGGTAGGCATTTTTTGATTTATTTATTTTTTGTTTCATTGAATATGTTTAGATATCTTTCAAGATTAAATGGCTTATGGGGCCAAAGTTATAATACAGGGGGAAGGGAGTTTGCTTTCCAAGTAGCCAGACTCATTTTGATTCCTGGCATTCCACATGGTTCCCCAAACACTGAAAGAATTCCAGAATTTAGACCTAAGAGGAACCCCTAAACTTAGCTGGCTATGGCCCAAACACAAACAAATAATGAAATGCAATGGCTTTCTACACCATTTATTATGCTGATAGTGGTCATATGGTTATAGCTTATGGGAAGCTTTTTTCTGTTAACAATGGGAAGGTTAATTTAAATGTAATTAAATGTTAATTTAATCAAATAAGTCAAAACTTTTTGCTGCCTTTTATTCTTGTCAAAGTTGATTATTATTCTATAAGAAAGTTGGGGCGAGCGAGGGGCGCTAGAGGTAAGGTGCCTGCCTTGCAAGCACTAGCCAAGGAAGGATCATATGGTTTCCCCCAAGCCAGGGGCGATTTCTCAGCGCTTAGCCAGGAGTAACCCCTGAGCATCAAACGGGTGTGGCCCAAAAATCAAAAAGAAAAAAAAAAAAGAAAAGAAAATAGAGGATGTGGAGATGGCACTAGGTGCAAGAGCATAGGCTTTTCATGCAGGAGCTCTGAGTTTGAAAATTTTATTTGTTTGCTTGTTTTGTTTTGTCAGCAGGGGGCACAAACCAGCATTGCTCAGGGGTTACTGCTAACTACATCCAGGAAATATTCATGGCAGGCTCAGGGGAACTTATGAGATGACACTTTAGCCCTCTGAGTCTGATCTCTTACACTAAATAGTGTACCTCAGAACTACCCAGAACAACCCCTGTATTCTGAAATGCTAGTAGCTCCTGAGAACTATTAGGTGGCTCAACAAACAGAAACAAATAGGAAGCAAAACACTGTCCTGAGACTTGCAATCAAATGATGTGAGACCTTCCCTAGGAGTAGGTAATACACTCTTTTTAATCTATACAACAAAGTAAATACTTATAAATAAAGCATCATTTTATAAATACTTTAAACTTATAAAGTATCTTCATTTCTTATAGTCATTGAAGACAGTGCAATGAACATTTATCAGCCTTTTAATACTTCCAAGCATGAATCTATTCCACTACCACGCTTAAAAACTAAAAAGTATTTCCTATGGACTGCCATTGTCTGCGTATGTTATGCATTTTATGGTCCTCAACTGCACATACTCATCTTTTCTCCTCATAAATATGTATGACTTTCCCTGAAAAACTAAGTATATATCAATTGTTATATAACCTAGCTGTACCCTTCATTGAATCAGATACACCCTACTCTTTTCTATAAACTGGTTCTTTAGCCTAGGTGAGCCAGAAATGCTTCTCAACTTCTGCGTTGACTTTACATCAATAAAGCCCCTCTCACCAATAAATTGTCACAGTATTTTGAGGTGAAACTGTCAACCTAGAAACATTTACTTATTCAAAGTTTATTTAAATTAAGACTCGTTTGCTTATTAAATTTTATTTACAATCACCTGAACTTTTCCACTCTTGGTCTACTCTTATTACTCTGGTGTATTTTGTTGTGACTTTGTTATTTTTTAATATTTTTTTTTATTTTAGGGTAACATCCAGCAAAATTTAGGGATTACTCCTGACTGCACTCAGGAATTACTCCAGGATATGCTCAGAGGAACATATGGGGTGCTGGGGATTCAACCAGGGTTGGCCACATGTAAGTCAAATGTCTAACCTGCTGTACTATTAATATAGCCACTATTCTGGTGCATTTTTCTACAGATATCATTTCCCTAGAATTATAAAATCATATCAAGATATTTCTAAAGTTATTGTTCTCCAAAAAATTCATCAAGAATGCCTTTCCTTACCTATAAAATATTTATGTTGCTTGTAATCTTCATATACCAAATAATAACGTTTAGATCATTCTATTGTTAGATACCTACCTTGCTTGATTTACAACATATAAATATTAAGGCTCAGAATACTACATTGACAACAGACTAAAATGAAAATTCCCCATTCAGAACATTGGTTGAGGTCCCGGAACAATAGCATAGTAGATAGGGCATTTGTCTTACAAATAGCTGACCTGAATTCCATCCCTGGCACTACATATGTTGTCCATCACTTGCCCCAAGTGATTCCAGAGTGCAGAATCTAGAGTAAGCCCCCCAACAAAAATAAAATCGAATAAAATTTTGGTATAAAGTCTTTTTATTCTTTGTTGCAAAAATCTTTCTTTTGTTTGTTTTTGAGCCACACCAGGTGATGCTCAGAGGTTGCTCCTGACTATGCGCTCAGAAATCGCACCTCGCTTGGGGGACCATATGGGATACCAGGGGATCGAACTGTGGTCTGTCTTAGGTTAGTGCATGCAAGGCAGACTCCTTACCACTTATGCCACCACTTCGGCCCCTTGCAAAATTTTAATACCTCTCAATATTCTGCACTTCTCTATTCCTAGGAGTTTCTAGTCTTTTTCAGTTTCTTTCTAAAATTTTCTTTACTCATAGAAATTTTATTTCCATACTGATTCCCAAAGAGCTTACATTAGAAAGTTTTTTCAATATGAGTTATTGATTTTATAACTTTGGATTTTAGGCACTAGTCCTAAAATTGATATACTGATGATTGTTAATGTGAATGTCAATGTGGATATAGTTTCTCCCAATAAGTCATTAACATTGAACCATATTTTTCAAGGACAAGGAATTTACAAATTTATGAAAATGCACAAGGGAATAACAGATATTTTATGATAAGCTAAATTTAACTTATCTGATAACTTTAAATGAGAATTTCTGCTTTAAGGTATCTTGGGAGCTATAGCAATTTCCATCATTCTTGGATTACTTATTTTAACTGAATACCCCAATCTTTATTCTCCACTACTATTAATCTCCCCACTCCATGTTGCCTTATCCTGAAAGTTTTCTTTTTCATCTTGTTTCCCTTGGAACTGCAAAAACCTAAAATTATGAGGTTATTATTGCTTTGGATGGTTTATAATTGGATAAATAACATATAATTAGAGAATTTTTGTATTAGTCTCTAATATTATAAAATAAAGAAGTTAGAAACAAGAAGATAGCAGCTATACAAAAAGAATTCTATCACTTTTCTACAAGGCATATAGTAATTGCAGTCTGTAACATACATAGTTTACATTCATTTACATAATTAATAGAATACCACTCACAAGCAGTGGCACATAACTGGTATACATAGAATATTTAAAGGATGATGAAGTTTTGAAACACCTGGGGAATGGTGGATTATTTTTAAAAGCATTCAAATAAAAAGATTCTGGTTAAATACTCATTATGTTCTTTACTTCATGTGTCAAGGGTAAAGACAATTAAATACATTAAAATTACTTAAAGGGGCCAGAGTGGAAGAGCATTTGCCTTGATGGACTGCACTTCGATCCCCTGGCATCTTATGTGGTCCCCTTAGATAGGTGTGATTTCTGAGCACATATCCAAGGGTAACCGCTGAGCATCAGCGGGTGTGGCCCCCCAAATAAAATAAAAAATATACTTAAAGATCTAATGCACTTGTTAATGCTGGATAACCTTTATCAGTTCTGAGGTGAGGAGAGAAAATTGTGTAGATCACTGGTGCAGGGGGTGTTCTTTGTTGTAAAAGTAAAACCCAACAACAAGCATGTTTGTAACCGTGGAGCTTTAATAAAGATTAGAAAAAAAAAGATTATCCTTAAATAGAATGTAAAGTGAATTCTGAAACAAACAAAAAAAGGTGAAAAGATACTTTTTTTTTCACAATTTGTGGAAGCTCAAAATCCTAATCGAATTCCCACATTATTTGTTTCCTGTGAAGAGCGTCGCTCTTCTTGACCTGTAGAAAACAGCCTCCTTTTTTATTCTTTTATTTATTTATTTGTTTGTTTGTTCATTTGCTTGTTTGTATTTTGGGTCACACCTGGCAGTGTCCAGGAGTTACTTTTGCCTCTGTACTTAGAAATCGCTCCAAGCAGGTTCTGGGGACCATATGGGGCGCAGGGATTTGAACTGCTTTCTGTCCTAGATCAGCCGCGTGCAAGGCAAACGCTCTACCATCTCTCCAGCTATCTCTCCAGCCCCAACAGCCTCCTTATCTTGTGAGAGTAGGGGCAGGAATTGGAAAGAGTCATGTGGGGTCTTTCCTGTGTAATTCTTTTGACTTTGGCATTACTTTGACAATATCTCCTAATGTTTTAATTCATGAAGAAGATAAAAATAGTTTAGCTTCAAATTTGCATTTCTCTCAAAGGAGATAAAACTATTTTAGCACATTAATACAGAAAAACACATATGTCATATATGTAGGACTCACTTTATGAACTTAAAAAAAAGCTTAAGCATTACTATAGAAATGAGCTAATCAAAATATCAAATAAACTAATCAAATGAAAAGTAGAAAAATTAACTTTTAATCATAGATGATAAGGAGAAGAAAACAAAATCACCTGGTACCAATTATGGGAGAATAACTTTATTTACCTGTCTTCTATTATCTATCTTTACATATTTATAAAAATTGAGAAGGATTGGAAGAAAAATATCTGAGTGGGGACTACACATAAATTTAGTCTGATTAGTTAGGAATCAATACTTCAATGCATAGCGAGAAAGGTGCTATCATAAAGAGCTTCTGTTAAAGTAAATCCTGAATTTTCTTTTATTTAAAAAACACTGTATTTTATGTATATAATGCTTCATTTCCATATTTAGCTCTAGTGAGAGAATGTCACTCATGACGAAGAGCGACTACACCTTCCAAAAAATAACATATCACTTTAATTTTTAGCTAAGCCAAAGAATTTATTTGCGTTTTGCCAGACATTTCCTGAGTGCATTTCTGCAATGTATGAATTTTGGCTACTGTGCATCTTACTACTGCACCACCATCCCCCATTTCCATTATTTCCTAAATGGGGAGGGGGGAGCTGTGTGCATTTCAGATCAGTAAACCTACACATTAGTGAGACTTTGTCTTTGGACTGTGGACCAAAGAAGTCTGCATTTTCACAGTTGGAAATCAGATGCCCTAAGTGTCAAATTGTTTTCCTTTGCAAAACCCTATTCTTATAATTTAACCACTTGGCATAGCATTTTTTCTCTCTGTGTCTTTCTATTTCTGTCTCTCTCTGTCTCTCAATTGATGAGCCACACCCATCAGTTCTAATCACTTATTCCTGGCTCTGTACTCAGAATCATTCCTTGAAATGACCAGGGACCTACATGCAGTGCTGGAGACTAACAGGATTTGAGATACAAGGGGAGGCAAATGCCATAACTTTATATTATTTCTCTCACCTATAGCTTAGTATTTTCTATGGCCTATAAAGTGTTCTTACATTTGCTTTCATGATAATGCTTCATTTGTTTGGGAAAATTTCTAGGGTCAACATAAATTTTAAATTGCTTCCAATTTAAATCTTCCAATCTGGTAACAGATTGGCAAATATTAAATTTATATTGAAAACCACTTGCCTTGCTAAGTCTCTCTGGCATGGTGAAGCAGAAGGCTTTGTGCACCACTACTGGGACAAAGATGAAAGAGGCACTACCTCATTACCAAGTGACTAAAGCCATTGTTCTGAACTTCTGAACTTGGCAAAATGAGCCTATCAAACTGGATCTTATTCATTCATTTATTTCTAGAAATTTTGTAGTTTTCCCACATGATCTATTTAACTATTGATCTGTTCCAGAGCATGGCGAAAAGTGATCCCTGAATCATAGCTAGGTGTAATCCCTGAGCACCAACAGTGTGGCACCAAACCATACAACCACACAAAACAAAAACCTCATATAACAAAAATGTTCAGCCTTTCACCAGGGATTTTTTTAAAATTTTTTCCTCAACTTTGAGCACTTCTAGTTTAAGAGTCTATTTTTGCCAGAGATGTTCTCCTCCAAATTACCTGTGCCATTTTTTATATCCAGAACCTCACTTTCTAAATTCATAATTTTTTTATTCTCACAAAAGACTAATTAATAAATGAATTCCATAAAACTTTTATTTTTTCTATTGGTAAGATCACTCTTCTCACAGAAGTAAATAAAAGTCATAAGAGATATAGATGTTTGCAAATTTATTAAACTTCATCCTGGCTGAATACTTCTGGAATTACAATGAAACTGTGGTTAGAGATAGGCTTATAATTCTATTACATATGTCTCATGACTGTGTCTAAAACACTTTGTAAATATCACATATAGGACATTTCTAGAAACCTGAACAAGCAGAACAGATGACATTTTCATTTTATATAGCCTATTTAGAATATTATTTATTTAATGTATTTATTTATTTATTTTGTTTGTTTGGAGGGTCAAATCCTGCAGTGCTCTGGAATTATTCCAGGCTCTGCATTCAGGGACCATATAGAATGCTGGGGATCAAACTCAGTTGTCAGCATGCAAAGCAAATCCCTACTTTCTGTACTATCTTTTTGGACCCTATTATTTATTTTTATCTATAAGCTATGTATATTATTTGGTAAGAAAATCTACACAAAATATGGATTATATATACATATGTGTGTGTGATTGTATATGGTGTCAAGACAGATAACACAGTGTATAGAGCTCTTTTTTTTTTTTTTTTTTGGTTTTTTGGGTTACATCCGGCAGCGTTCAGGGGTTACTCCTGGCTCTACACTAAGAAATCACCCCTGGCAGGCACGGGGGACCATATGGGATGCTGGAATTTGAACCACCGTCCTTCTGAATGGAAGGCAAATGCCTTAGCTCCATGCTATCTCACTGGCCCCATGTGGAGCTCTTTGATTGCACACAACCCAAATGGGTTCCATCTCTGGTATACCATATGGTTTCTTATGCACCACCAGGAAAAATTACTGAGTGAAAATTCAGGAGTAACCACTGACCAATTCTGGGTGTGACCCTAGAACAAAAAAAGAAAAAAAGTAGATGTATATGCAATAACTATATAGAGTGGTGTTGAGTCATGTTTGCCTAAGTATTGAGGTGCTCAGAACAGTTTCTTTGATGTTGTCAGAATTTTGCTTCTAGGGAGTATCACTCTGGCATAAAAATTATTTTAAGTGAAAATTAACTGAGATGGCAGACTAGAGAAACATTTTTGCCTCTCTTGTAAATAGAGAAATGACAGTCTTTTCCTTAACAGATGAATGAAGACTGGGAGTTAATTCAGGTATAGAATTATCTGAAGAAATGATCCATCTTGCTAATAATCTGAGGCATTTTAAGATAGACATGAGTGACATCTTCTTAATCATATAAAATCCTCTGCTATTTCTCTGATAACTTAGCTCTAATTACATTCCTTAGTTCAATATATAAGTCCTCTTCCCTCAATTAAGTACAAAAATCACTTCATGTACTACAGACTTCCTGGGCACATTCTGATTACCTTTTGTCCTCCCACCAGCCTAACCAATGTAATTTTGATCACTTGAGAACAACACAGAGGTCTGGGGAAGTTTTCTCCAGGATCCTACCTTCAAAAAAGAAGGGCAAAGCAAACAGTCACAATTAGCTGCCCCAGGCACCATTTTGAGGCCCAAAGAACCATATTTCAAAAATATCTCAAGTTTTCTGAAAAACATTAACTCAAAATCTGCGTTACTGAACCAAATTTAGTGTCTTTGCATCTACTGGAAGGAAATCATAATTGACTGTGGGTT
Source organism: Suncus etruscus (assembly GCF_024139225.1). Lineage (NCBI taxonomy): Eukaryota > Metazoa > Chordata > Mammalia > Eulipotyphla > Soricidae > Suncus > Suncus etruscus. Next base: position 42,858,231 of record NC_064849.1, on the reverse strand, counting down.
AATCCATAATAAATCTGGATCATGAGTGTGCTTTGTAAACTGTACCTGCGATGACCCTGGTGTTCAGACTGCATCAATGATTAAGTAAATGACTCGTGTCCATTTTTGCCACTGTATGCTAAATGTGGCCATGTTGCTTAATTATTTATCTATCTTTTGTGTCTAGAATTGTGATTGCCCTCAGTTTTTCTAATCTAACTCTAGTATACAGATTAACATCAGATTAGTCCCTACCCATTTCAAAGAAATTAAATACAGTCATGACTTTACTAAATAATGACTCAATGAATAACTATCTAAGCTACCAACACAGAATTTTAAAGGCAAGATTTTTAACTTCTTCATACCTTATATATTTAAATTTATTTGAAAAAATAAATGTAACAATGCACTTTGTTTTCGTCTATTATAGGAAACATTTTAGTAAACAGTACCAATCATCTACATTATTTTTTCTAATATTTTACTCTTTTTGGTTTTTTTTTTGGGGGGGGCCAAACCTGGTGATGCTCAGACATTAATTACTCCTGGCTGTGGGCTCAGAAATTGTTCCTGGTTTTGGGGACCATATGGGACACTAGGGATCAAACCCATGTCCGCCCTGGTCAGCTTCATGCAAAGCAAATGCCCCACTGCTATACTATCGCTCTGTCCATTAAAATCTTTTATTCTTAACAATTCAATTTATATAATATGGCATATTGTACTTTAGAGATATTGCAAAGTGCTAAAAGATAATGTTATAGTATTTCCTCAAATAAGTATACTCAAATATACCTACAATTTTAATAGAATGTATACACAGAAGAGAGTACAGATAACCAAGAAGTTACTATGTGAAATAAACTAGCATTCAGATGTGATCTGGGACAGGAACCACTTTTATAATTTAAGAATATGATCAGAAATTCTTTTGCAGCTGATCTTTTGAATTAAACAAACAAGCACAGCTGGAAAAACACATGCAAATTTTGGTATTTCAGTCCAGCAATATGCAAGCAAATCCACAGTAGGAGTAATTTGCTGAAGAAGCCTCATTAATGAGCTCTAGTACCAGTTTATTCTGAGCAGTCATGCTATACTCTAATAAAGGCAACATTTTTCTGATATTACAAATAAGGTCATGTCTTGTACTGTGTCTTTTTTTTTTTTACCAAAAATATGTTTAATGTCAAGGTAGCTTGTCAATACACATGAGGCCATATATTTCTGAATACTTTATTATGAGGAACTTCTAAACTATAATGGTATATTCTACTATGCATTGCTATTCGATTCAAAACTCCAGTGGATTTATTGCATTAAGCATGCCCATTTACTAACCATGCTCTTTTATTAGCTGCTTGTACATTAATTGAACATTCTACTACATTTGGAAATTTCAAGTCTAGAATAAAATAATCTAAAGGGAAAGCATGCTGGCTCAGCTCTAAAACAATAATAGTAAAGGAAGATTTTAAGTTACATAATGGGAGAATGGTCAAAAGTATAAAAACACAAAATTTTCCTTAGAATGGCAAACACATTTAATCATATCTAGTACACATCTAAATTTCATATTCTACCTACAACCCTGATAAAATTTTTACCTAACTTAATTGGAAAGAATACTGGATTTTAGTTAAAAGCATTGCATGTTCATTGTTTTATGGGGCCATCCTCAGCACTGTATGGGATAGGTGTTCGAAAGTCTCTTGATAAGGACCAGTGGTACTGGGTATTAAACCCATGATTCCCAAATGGGAGGCATGAAGTACAGCATTTTGAGCCATTTCCTATGCCCCAACAGCCACTGTGTACAGCCTGCTTTGCCAAAGTGATTTTGAATATTCTTAATCAAATTTTATGCCTCTCCCATTTCTCAAATATTTAGCTGGCAATCATGATTGGTTCACTCCTTTAGCTTTATGATACCATTTTCAAAATACAGGAGCCAAAAATATGCTGCAGCACAATTTCTGCAGCTGTGACTCCCAAGCTGGAAAGAGAAAATGTCAGCAATGCAAACAGCAAAGGAAGACCAGACCAATTGGTACTGCTGCTGCCTAATTCATTAGCATGGACCAAGGCTTATTTACCAGTGTAGAAAATAAAAAAAAAAGCTGGCACAAATGCTTGGCAATGTTCTCTGAGCTCTATCAGGGAAAGGGATTGATCATTTGGATAAGTAAAGAAGTCTCTAGCTGCCTAACTGTGTCTCTTATGTGTGGTGCTACTGTACTGCCTTAGGAAGAAGTATAGTGTGTCTATTTTTAGGGCAAATGTGCCTACGCTATCTTCGCCAACTAAATCTTTCTACATGACTAATTTGCAAGCTGAATTATCTTGGTAAATAGGCTGACTCACTAGCAAATAATGTGCAGAGTTTAACTGTGCATTAGACTTCTGTAGTGAATTAGGTGTTTTTGTCTAGCTCAAGATGCTTAAAAAAACCTGCACTGGTTCTCTGATTAATAAAAAAGAAATAAAGTTGTTCTAAGGAGCAATAAAAGTGTTTTTTACTTCAAGATAGCTTAGCTATTTATGTTGGACATAAATAGATTAGGCTATATAGCGTGATATGGACATTAATGGCTTAAGCCAAGTAAGGAAAAGATCCTAAATACAGATAGGTATGTGCACCAATAATGTGAATATGTCCTAGGCATGTTTATGAGTAAATAATACTTAATAATTATCTATCTTAAAATGTTCATAGAAACTAGTACTCAGAACACAGTAGTTATTCAAGAAAATTTGACAAATGGATGAACTGAAATGCTTGGTTGACTTTCCTGCCCTGCAAAATGGCCCATTTTCACCATTGTCTCTATTTTCTCTTTATATTTGTGATGTCAGTATGAAAAGACATAAGCCTTGAGGAAAACTATGCCTACATCTTCATGAAAACTTAATAGTGTGGTGAAATGGATTCTGAATAAAGTAGTCAGGGAAAGTACCGTGATCAAGATGGTCCTTGGTGAGATCAGTTAATAGTGTTAATAGAAATTTTTCTAGCAGACTAACAGAGACCTTCCTAGTGGAGAATGTGATTCCAACAGCTAGGCTGACTAGGAAAGCATATTTGAGGAAGAAATAGAATGGGCATTAAAGCTGGTAACACTAATTTCAGTGGTCTTAGCTAAAGCAAAGGCTGGGAAGAAACTAATATGTTTACAGAAATATTTGGGGAGATGATGATACATGAGTAAGATATTTTCTTTTTAGGAAAGAACCCAGATGATCTCTAACACTGTAAATGACCCATACAAAAACCCAGGGAAAATCTCTTAGCACAGAGCCAAAAGTAATTTTGGCTCAACCCTGCACCAAAAAGAAAAAAGTTTGAACAGATACATCACCATAGAATAGAGTTAGCACCAGATGGTCAACTGGTACATGAAAAGTTACTCATTATCATTAATCAGGGTAATAAAATCCAAAGCAAATGCAATATAATAACATCTCACATCCACAATAAGTTCAGGAATGTCACTGGAAAGCGATGTTTAGAAACAGAAATTATCCTGTGCTTTATAAGAAGACATATCTAAATAGATTTACCTCCAAGGAAAGCAATTTGAAGATTTCTAAAATGTTAAATATGAAGAATTGGAGAGATGTAACAGGATGAGAGATGTAACTCTTTTACACAATGTTGACCATAAATTCAGTGCTGGGTTTTATCTAATGTTTTCTGAACACAGCTAAGATGACCCCTGAGAACAGAATCAAGGAGTAAAAACCTAAGAAACAGCAGTGTGTAGCTCAATTCCTTAAGATACTAAATTTTGATATCTAAACAAACTGATTCAACATTTCTCCTAAATGTATATCCCAAGAACATATAAATAGTAACTCTGAAAGATGCATGTTCGATACATGACTATTTACAATATATCTTGTATATTTATAATATACAAGATCATTATGGTCACTGTCAGATAAAGTGACAAAAAGTTTTGCTATTTACATAATGAATAGTATTCATACATAAAAAATAATGACATCTATGCATTAGAAAACTCAAGGAGAGTAGAAGGAGAATCTCATGCTCATAAAATTAAGAGAAAGAAAAGACTAGATCTCTCCATTTATATATGAGATAACAAGAAGAAAAGCAATGTGATACAGACACAAACAGTGAAAAAATTTTTTTGCACTCAGATCACAGAAATATGTATACTAGAAAGGAAATAAGAGGGAGAATAAAAGTAGGAAGAAGCTCTAATGAATTCTAAATAAGGTATATTGACATTTTGGTGTAGTTAGGGGGTGATAACATATACACTTAAGTTGCAAGAAATTATACCACAAAAACACATATCATTATGTAAGTAAATGATAGTTCAACATGGGAAAATAAAATAAAGCTAGGAAAATTGTGCAAAAGTTCGAAGAATATGCCTTACATGCTGGGGTTCTGGGTTCATTTCCAACACATGGTCATCCAAGCACTAGCTGGAGTATCCCAACACTCACTGCCATAAAGCATCAATAAGTGTGGGCCTCAAATAAAAAATTGCAATTAAAAATAGTTCTTATATCAAATTAACAATTCCACTTATTGTAGTATTAGATATCATAAATTTATATCATAATTACTTTTCAGACTAAAAACTATTAAATAAAGTCAATTAATCAATTGAAAACTATTATAATTATTAAAAACTAAATTTTAGTATAAAATTATAACAGAAAGAAATATAATTAGTAGATTAAAATGGCATAAAAATAAGTTTATATAATCCTCATAAATATTTTGTGATGCAGACATTAGAAGTCAAATAAGGGACTTAAGCAAACAATATTTGGGGACAGATTAGGAACTTTAGCATTTTACAAAAAACATGATAAAAACATAGAAAAAAATATATATATTATATTGACTTATAAAATTTTGTCAAAAAACTTTTGTAGAATTTAGAGATTTGTGAAGATAATAGAATATGGGTACAAAATATATTAAAACCATTGTAGCAGTAAAATAAATTGTAGAAAATTTGAGTAAGGGAAGCTAGATTATGCTGTCAATAAGTAAAAACTCAATACAAATTATAAGCCAGGGTCTGAAATTCAGAAAATAATAGACACCAAACTTTAGAAAGTTAACCTATATCTTAAGTTAGAATAATCATGTTAAATGCACACATTCCAAACAAAATAGTAAATATTTCCTATTTAATTTCAGAAAAATGATAATATAGTCAAAAGTACAATTCAATTTCTTTGGAAAACACTTCACTGTTGACTAAAAAATTATTTAGGACAATATTTTTTAAGTTGCTTAAAATAAAACATACACAGTAATAATCATGTGATTAGTTACAGTGGACATCAATTTCTAAATGGTATTAATTATAAATGTAAGGGATAAAATAATTTGAGTTCTTAGAACTTAAAGCCCATATTCTCCACAGATATGATATCTCCAAGAGATATCATATTCATCTGCATATAAAGCACTAGCCACAAAACTGATTAAGTAATGATAAGTACAAAAGTTAAGAAACTTGCCCTGCACATGATTGATCCCAGTTCAATCCTTGGCATGGCATATGGTCCTCATAGCAACACCAAGAGTAATCTCTGAGCACAGAGTCAGGCGTAACCCCTGAACATTACAGGATTACTAGACTAAACTCCTAAATAAATAAACAATATTTAGGAGCTGGGGCAATAGTACAACAGGTGAGGTGATTACTTTGTACTCAGTCAACCCAAGTTCTATCCTTATCATCCCATATGGTACCCTAAACTTCCAGTATTAATTCCAGGAGTAAGCTCTGAGCATTATGGGTGTGCCCCCCCCCAAAAAAAAGAATAAGTAACTTTCTATACTTTCACATAAGGATTTCTAATTTCAATTATTATTTTTATAATATTTTTGCCTTTTTTGGAAGGAGGCATTCAGAGGTTACTCCTAGCTATTCGCTCAGAAATTGCTCCTGGCTCCGGGGACCATATGTAATATTGGGTCAAACCAAGGTCCGTCCTAGATGGGCCAGTGCAAGGCAAATGCCCTACCACTGTGCTATCCTCTGGCCCTGATTTTCACAATTTTATAAAACAATTAATTTTGTATAAACCGTGTAAATAATGTTTTATTCTTATACATTCCCACAAGTTTAAATGAATAAAAAGATCAAATATTTAAGCTAAAATATTATATTTAGAATAGTCTATTCATCACAATAAAGAGGCTTCTTCCTTTAAATTAGTTGAATCAATTTTAACCACCTTCATTTAAAAAATTGTAATTTAATGCCAAGGAAGGATATTTAAGAATGTATTGAAGGCATTGTAATGTATAGATATATGTTCATATCCATTCTTTCTCAACATTTGTAATCATAAGAATAATAAGACAAAATAATATCCCAGACAGACATGACAATAAGAAATAGAAAATATATAAAAAATGAGGTAGACATTGGGGGAGGGAAGAATGAGGGGTAAAGAAAGCAAGATTGCTGCACAAAAGCTTCATTGCATATTGTGTTACTCCTTTGTAAATGGCCTGGGACAATGATAAGCACAAATAGAAAAAGGAAAGCAATGAGTCAGAAATGAAATTCAATTTCTTGTTGTCACAATTGTAGAGGTATGATGGCTGTCAAATAGAAAGAAAGGGAACACAATGCAACAAAATATAACTTATTTTTATAACTTATAAGAACACAAAATAGCACCCTGAGTCAATACTTTGTTCAAATGACAAGTTCACAGCTTTGTAGTTTTAACCTGCAAAGTAAATTTGTTTTGTTTTTGTTTATATTATTTTGTTTTGTGGGGTTTGGTCAATAATCTCTCACAATCATACTTTCCTTAAGCTAATTTTTATGTGCCAAAAGAAGGGAAAGTAATTTTTGTAACATATTTTAAAAATTTAGTAGCAACAAATAACAATAAAACAACATGTGTCAAATTTGCAGTCTTTTTTTGTTTTTTGTTTTGTTTTTGGGCTACACTTAATAACACTCAGGGGTTACTCCTGGCTATGTGCTCAGATATCACTCCTGGCTTGGGGGACCATATGGGACACCAGGGAATCAAACTGTGGTCCATCCAAGGTTAGTCCGTGCAAGGCAGATGCCCTACAGTTTGTGTCACTGCTCTGGCCCCAGATTTGCATAGTATTAAATAAAGAAACTGTACACAGAATCATCCCAATGTGGAATTTTAAAGAAAAGCAGTTTGTCCACCAAGAAATTATACGTGAAGATGTGTATGATCATGGGGTTTGCTGGAACAAAGAAAAATAACTCAGGGATTAAGTGTGACCAAATTATTTTAAGAATCTTAGTAAAAAACTATAAATTTATTGTTGTTAGTAAAAGCAACAACATGTTTGTGAAGAACTTGAAATGGAATAAAGAAAGTTTCTTCAACAAATGGTCTTGAACAATTGGATATCTAGGTGTAAGAAATTATAAACCTATCCATATCTCACACCTTACACAAAAATCAATTCAAAGTGGATTAAAGACCTTGAGATTAGACCCGAATCCATAAATTTCATTCAGAAAAACTTAAGTAGAACACTACAAGATTATAGACCTTAAATAAGTCTTCAATGATAGGATGCCAATGGCAAGGGCGATAGCATCTGAAAAAAATGAGACACTGTCAAACTAAAAAACTTCTCTATGGCAAAAGAAATATGGGCTAAAATTCGGAGACAGCTAACTAAAAGGGAGAAAAATTTAGTACTCAACACATCAGATAAAGGTTTGATATCTAGGATATACAAAGTACTCACAAAGATTATCTCCACAAAATCTAAAAAAAAATGTGGAGAGGAAATGAACAGGCACTTCTCTGTGGAAGACCAAAAGACACATGAAAAAATAGCTCATTATCACTTATCATTAGAGAAATACAATTAATGATAACAATTAGATATCATTTTTTACCAGGGATAGCACATATCAAAAATACTGGGGACAATCTTTGTTGGCGGGAATGTGGTGAGAAAGAAACTCTCCTCCACTGCTAATGGGAATTCTACCTGCTCCAATCCCTTATGGAAAGCAGTATGGCAGGTTCTCAGCAAACTCAAAATTGTGCTTCCATATGACCCAGCAATTCCTCTTTTGGATAGCTATGCCCAGGAAAGAAAACCAATCATCCAAAAGGATATATATATATATATATATATATATATATACCACTATTCACTGCAATACTCAGTATAGTAGCTATGATTTAGAATCAACCTAGATATCCAAACAAAAGAGGAGTGATTCATAAAGGAGTGATACATATATAATGTAATACTATAGAGATGTAAGAAATTATGTGTAGAACTTGAGAATATTATGTTAAATGAAGTAAGCAAAAGAAGGATAAATAAAGAATAGTATCTCTTATAAGTGTTATTTAGAATAATTTCATGAAGAAATGCAATGGTCTAAATGGGAGTTTTTTTGAAAACTCTTGACCCCAGAGTACAGCTATGGGGATGAAAAAAACTGGGTAGAGAAGGAGAAATATACATATGAAAGAATGGGGGCTAGGTGCTAAGCAGTCTCAGGTCCATTGGCGGAGATAAAAAAAAAAAAAGGACAGAACTATATATCGTAGCCAAATGTCAACAACAATGCAATCAAGAGACCTAAACTCTAACAATCTAAACTTAAACAGGTAATATACTGGCAAGCTTGGGGGAAGAGGGTGGAGGTATGGGATACACTCTAAGAACATTGGTAAAGTGAAATCAACACTGATGGTGGGATGCTGATTCATTGCCTAAAACCCAACTACAAATGACTTTGTAAGTCACTACAATTTTAATTAAAAAAAAAACAACGAAAAGCAAACAGTTATTGCAGCAGAGATATATATTATAGATACATAGATATAAATATAGATATAGCACAGTTTTCCTGCCCCTTGCAGCATCATTTGTTGTGAGAAAAGAACACCAGATAATTTTCTATTGGTATATCACTTGATTCTTTGTAAAAACCGAAAAGTTAATATAGAAAAGAGAATATTACAGAAGTTAGTATACCATTCAGAAATAGTTTCTGGGTCAGAGTGCTAAGAGAAGGATTACAATATTTGCCTTTTATGGAGCTGACCCTGGGTTCACTCCACAGCACCAACACTGCATATGGTTCACAAGCACTACAAGGAGTACAGGGATACCTAGTCACAGATACTGTGTGTGTGTGCGTGTGTGTATTTGTGTGTGTTTGTATCCCACAAATGAGTGTGATCATTCTGCGTCTATCCCTCATTCTTTGACTCATTTCACACAGCATGATACTCTCCATGTTCATCCAAGTCTGGCAAATTTCATGAATTTATATTTTCCTAAAAGCTATTTTGTACTGCATTTGTACATACACCATTGTTTCTTTAGTCTTCATCTATTCTGGGCACTTGAGTTGTTTCCAGATTTTAGCTATTGTAAATAGTGCTGCAATGAACATAGGAGTGCAAATCCTAATTAGCATTGTATTTTAAGCTGGTAGGGTATTTTCCTATGAATTGTATTGCTTGGTCATAAGGAAGCTCAATTTCTAGTTTTTGAGGAATGTCCAAGTTGTTTTCAAAAAAGCTGAAACTGTCTAATTTATAACAACAATGTATCAGAGTCTCTTTCTCCTGCATCCACATCAGCACTGGTTATTCCTATATGAGACTTATTTGGTAGTAAAAATTTCTTTTGTTGAGTATGCTTCCCATGAGTTACATGGGTATTCTGCTCAGTGGTTAGAGGAGTAACAAGGCAACTTCTCCACAGGGCCACTGCTGATAAAAATCCCTTACATTGTACCAGGGACATATAGCAGTGAACACTAAAGATGTGCTTCAAGAGTAAATATATATGCAACCTGAGCTTGATCCTCTTTTGGCATAGCTCATTATATCACAAACAATTTCATTATACTACATGACAACTAAAATTTACTATTGTAAATTGTAAAATTTACAAATGATTCTATTCCCAATATCAAGACTCTTGGATATACATGTGTTTTTAGTTTATTTCTTCTTATTTCTTGGACAGGAGAGGATTTAGGGGCTCTCTAAACATCAGGTGACCTGGGCAGGAGAGATGTACAGTCAGTAGGGTGCTTGCCTTACACATGAACAACTAAGATTTTATCCCCAGCACCCTATATTGTCTCCAGAGAATATGCCAGGAGTGATCTGTATACACAAATTAAACCCTGAGTATCACAGTATGCAGACAAATAATTAAAAACAAACAAACAAATAAACCTCTAAGTGACCCATAAACATACCTATAGGTATGTTCAAATGTTCTCGCATTTGTCTTGGGGTTATTTATAAAAAAGCATTTCCTCAAATATTTATACCACATTCATATATTTTTAACTTTTTATATACCAAGGAAATAACAATTTTTGTTTTTCTTTTTCATATATACTTTACATTCTCTGAATTATTAGTCTGACAGATTTCTTAAAAATAGTGTGGTATTTGTTTAACAAGTATTTTGTTCTTTACATTTTCTGTTTATGTCTGGCTCTGCATTCAGGGATCACTAATGGTGTACTCAGTTGACCACATAAGGTGCCAGGGATCAAAGTCAGGTCAGCCACAAGCAAGGTAAGCACATTACTTACCTGCTATACCAACTCCTAGTTCCCATAGTTAGTACATTAGGCTAAAGAAATATAACTTTTTGTTTTAGAAAAAGGAAGTGGGAAGTTTATCTATATAATGGAAAACTTCTGTTATTTGAAATAGAAACTGGAAAAGTTCTGATTAAATAAAAGTATAAAATGGGCTGGAAAATCTAACAGAGCAATAGTTCTCTTTAAAAGACCTGGATGGTAGGGATAGTGCAATATTATAGCAGGTAGGGCACTTTCCTTTGCACACAGACAATCTGGGGTTTGATCCTTGGCATTGAATACAGTGCCCACCTTTATATCAGTCAATGCAAACATAACATTTAAAAAGCTATAAGGGACGAAGGATGACCACTTCATAAGTGATCAAGGAGATCAATACACCAAGAAGGAACTTACACTCCTAAACATATGTACTTAATAGTGGTCTTTTAAAATATTTAAAAGAATTAAATAGATGCAAAGGAAGATCCATAGCAGTAGGAAATTTAAAAACCCCAGTTTCACACTGTTAGACAACATTAAAATAGGGCAAAAACTACAATAAAGAAAACACTGGCCTTGAGGGAGAAATGTAAAGGATACTAGGTTCTAACATACATGTATAAGTGGACCCTCACCCCCCAAAACAATGAATGCACATTCTTTTCCAGTGCAACAAATTCATGGGTCTAAGACAGACTACATGTTTGATCAAAAACAATATCTCCATAATAAAAAAATAAAGAAATCTTATAATTGAATTCAGACCTTGAGGCTTTGAAAACAGAACTAATACAAACAGAAATAGGAAAAACTCAAATAATTTAAAATTTAAACAATTTTCTAACTTGCAATGAATCACAGAGAAAATGAGAGGGAATAGAATAAAGATTCTTGGGAAATAAATGAGATAGAAATATGTGGTCTCAAAATAGCAATCTTACTCAAAGCAAAATACAGATTAAATGCAGTTCCTACAAATATATTCATTTTTTAAAGACAAAGCCCAAAGTTGTTGAAATGCATATTGATGAAATAAAACCCCAGGAACAACCATAACAATCCTAAGTAAAATTAATATATTACCAACGTTAAAAATTAAAATGGGCTTCTTTTTACTCAACTTAAATGTCTACCATAAAACTATATTAATTAAGAATGTGGTACTAAAATAAAGACAGACTAGTGGATCAATGGAATATAATTGAGAATTTAGAGATTTAGATACTCAACTCCTAATCTTTGACAACATATAAAGAACAGGAAATGCAGCAAGAAAGTCCTCTTTCAAAAATTCTATTGGGAAAACTGAAGGTAACCTATAAAGAACTTAACTCCCTTTGTTTATACCATGCCACAAAACTTACTCAATTACAGTCAAGGGATCTTTGCTATCAGAACCTGAATCTATAAAATATGTTGAGGAAGACAGAGTGAACACGTCATGCATTGAATCTATTATCAACTTCAATGAGTCAATCTAATGGTCAAGCACTAAAGCAAAGATAAACAATGGGACTAATGAAACTATGAAGGTTCTGTATTGCGAAGGAAACAATATTTTTCTGACTATAAACCTGATAAAGGGTTAAAATCTATTTATATATATTTGTCTATGAATATAATATATGTATATTTGTATATGAGACCATATTTATATAAATCATTTGATTCACTTTTTAATTAGATAAAACTGAGAAAGTTAAACAGAAGTTCAAACAATGTTAAATGTTCACTGATCACAATTATTGATTATAATCAATAATCACACAGTTAAAACTAAGATATATGAAACAATTATTTTATCTTTAAGGATTTCTAAACATATATAACTAGAGCAGAAATGCAACTGCAGAAGCTATAATATTTGAAGATACTTACTACACTGTTCCTCTAATTTTGTGCTTCCTTATTAAAAATAATTTTAAAAAGGGTAAGAAGAAAATATTGTTACTGGCTAAAAATATAAATTTTGCTTGTCTAAGGTAGTAGGCCTTCATCACTACAAATTTTTCCTTGTTTTGTTGTCCTTTCTAAAAGGCATATAACGTGTATTTTCTTACTTTATACTTTGCTGTGACAATTTGAGAATAAATAGCACATGCTTTCTTTCTCTTTTTGAGGTTTATTATAATATGAGTTCTAAATATTTGGGAGCAAATATTAGATTTCCAACATATTTAAACAACATGGATCTGTCAGTTATTTCTTTAGTTACTTATTTATCACGATCTCTGAGCTCAGAACTTCAAAAGACACACTTCCCATTAACTAAGGTAGTTAGATATAAGACCTGGACAGGTGAATTTAAGAAAATCCCATCAGGGGCCAGAGAGGTGGCACAAGAAGTATAGCATTTGTTTTCATCACTAACCTAGGACAGAGTGGTTCAATCCCCTGACATTCTATATGGTCCCCAAGCCAGGAGCGATTTCTGAGTGCATAACCATGAGTAACCCTTGAGCTTCACCAGGTGTGGCCCCAAAAAAAGAAAGAAAGAAAAAGAAAAGAAAGAAGAAGAGAAAGAAGGAAGAGAGAAGAAAGGAAAGAAAGAAGAGAAAGAAAGAAAGAAAGAAAGAAGAAGAGAAAGAAAGAAAGAAAGAAAGAAAGAAAGAAAAGAAAAGAAAAAGAAAGAAGAAAGAAAGAAAGAAAGAAAGAAAAGAAAGAAGAAAGAAAGAAAGAAAGGAAGAAAGGAAGAAAGAAAGAAAGGAAAGAAAGAAAGAAAGAAAGAAAAGAAAGAAAGAAAGAAAGAAGAAAGGAAGAAAGAAAGAAGAAGAAAGAAAGAAAGAAGAAAGAAAGAAAGGAAGAGAGAAGAAGAAGAAAGAAAGAAAAGAAAAGAAAGAAAAGAAAGAAAGAAAGAAAGAAAGAAAGAAGAAAGAAAGAAAGAAAGAAAGAAAGAAAGAAAGAGAAAGAAAGAGAGAAAGGAAGGAAGGAAGGAAGGAAGGAAGGAAGGAAGGAAGGAAGGAAGGAAGGAAGGAAGGAAGGAAGGAAGGAAGGAAGGAAGGAAAGAAAGCCCCATCATATCCAGTCTAAAGTACATTTCAGAAAGGAATTGTTAACGACAAAACTATGAAAAGAAATCCCAATAGACTTATATTAACACTGAAAATATTTGTCACCAAAGTAATTGAAAACAACTATCTGTCAGAAGTAAATTTAAAGTTTAATTTTAAATACCAATGTCAAAGTAATGCTCTCTGAATTTTATTACCTGCTTATTTTGATTGTTCTTATTTCACTTAACAGCATTCATTAAGATATTTTTGAGAAGAGAGTACAATATGAGCATTTAGAGACAGTCAAAGTAATTACATATACAGCCTTTATATCATCAGAAGAATGTTGCATTAGTTAATTTGAGTAAAGGCTGCTATTTCCAATCTGGAGAGAAGCATAGTTATTGAACAAATTGTTAAGAGTTTAATTTTTTAAGTGATTGGTATGAAATTAAAAATAAAGGCTAATGAATTTAAAAAAATAAAACCGAAGGACTTGCTTTTTAACAAACCTCAGGAATTCAAATTCTAAATTTCAAGTTACCTGGGCAGTATTAAATTAAGATTTGTATAGGGCAAATGTTTTCAAGTTTTTTCTCACTCAGCCACATCAAGATGTGAGAGAAAATAATGTGTCAATAAGTAATAAGGCTTACTTGTTACTTAGAGCTTATACATCATCAGCCGCTCTTAAAAACAAACAAACAAAAAACCAAAGTATTTTGTCTTTTAATAGTACTCAGGATATTCTTCATTCTTTCTTGAGCAATAATACTGCACACCTGTAAATCACCTGTAAGCTCTGTATTCGTGTATTTTTATTTGTAGATGTTGTCAATGCATCAAAAAAGCATATTTTACTTTAAACTCAAACTCTCATACCTTGAAGAAGCTTCTTGGTCTTGTAGCATCACATATTACAGACCAAAGGGCCTCATTAAGATAAAGGAAGAAATGGTTTGTGTTTTGTGAGAAGAATAAAGTGATTTTATGAATCTAAACTGGAAACAAAATCATGTTTTAATATTCGTCTTTAAAATTTACTTGGTATTATGGGGCCGGAGAGGATAGCATGGAGGTAAGGCGTTTGCCTTTCATGCAGGAGGTCATCGGTTCGAATCCCGGCGCCCCATTATGGTCCCCGTGCCTGCCAGGGAGCAATTTCTGAGCCTGGAGCCAGGAATAACCCCTGAGCACTGCCGGTGTGACCCAAAAACCAAAAAAAAAAAAAAAATTTACTTGTATTAAAAATAAAACCAGATGGTTATGTAATTACTAACTTTTATAGACTTTATGGTATAGTTCTGGGAATATTGAATGTGAAGATGTCATAGAAATATTCTTCTAAGTTTTAAACTTAAGGAAACTATGAACTAGGTGTCCACTAGTATACCAGGGGAAAATGGATGCAGATAATGGACCCTCGACTAGAGTAACAAAGACAATTTTAGTCACAGATTTCTCTATGCATTTATCTTTTGTTAACTACAGAGAGGTTAAAAGTGAATGCATTAGCAGGTAGCTGTTCAGTGTAATGAGATTTTGGTCCTGGCTGATAGATTTTATTTATCTGTTCTATGTAAATGAAATTGCAAGTTACATAAAATAAAATGTTTGCCACAGACACAAATGAATCAAATGGAGAGTGATGATGATGATGATAGAAGACATTAGAAAGACAGCAATACTCAGAAGAGAATAGTTTGAATGTCAGGGGAATATCTGCTGTTTAAGGTGGAAGGAATATCACAGAAATTTGGGGAAGTTGAAAATGTGAGTAGAAATATTAGTTTTGCACAATCTTTGCTGAATACATAGGGATCTGGACATTGGTGAGTAGATTCCTTTAAGTCACTGAAAAGAAAACTAATTAACAGAAATTTTAAATTCTGAGAAAGCAACATTTAATGTGAATTTTCATGTAATCATCTGTAGTGTTTAGTATCAGTTTCCCCAAACTCACTCATTCTCTCTCTCTCTCTCTCTCTCTCTCTCTCTCTCTCTCTCTCTCCCCCACCCCACTTCCCCCTCTGTCACACACACAGTTTGTAAATTATAAAGAATTTCCATTATCTTAAATGAATAAAAAAATAACAGAAGTGTTAGTGAAGGAACCATCCACCTGTTTTAAAACAGATGTATGTCCTATACCAATCAATACATTGCTAGTTTTATTACCTTTGATCTAGCCATTGTATACTCTTATATTCTGATACACTTAGAACTTTTATGGTAGTCGCCATTCTTTGATTTTTATAGAAAAACTCATAAATAAGTGTAGTCACTTTAGATAACTTTTTTTTACAAGTCTTTCACAATTATTTTTAAGGTACATAGTGAGAGTGAATTAGGGCAATTTCCACCACGGGTGTTGACCTCCCTGGACCCCTTTTCCCAGCATGATTTCTCTGTCTCCATACTTAGCCCCTGGACTGCTAGTGTAACAAGTCCCTTTTGTGTATAGATTGTTGTAGTTTTTGTCTTTTTATTCTATTGTCATTGACTATGGGTTGGATATTTAAGACTAATATATTTTTATTTCCACTCAATGTTCATGAGAATGCTTACCCCTGGTACCATCCATTTTATTTTTTTCTCAATTTAATAGCAGAACAACCTGATTTGTGTTCTACGGTTCTGTTAAAAACAGAAGGGGGATGAGCCTCTGTGTAGAAGCCATGAATTTAAATTTAAAAGAAAAAAGAAAGAAAAAAAAAAAGAAATCCCCACAAATTAAAAAACAAATAGAAGTGGGCTAGTGTGGCAGGATTTCTTTTTCTTTTTCTTTTCTTTCTTTCTTTCTTTCTTTTTTTTTTTTGCATAGGGGAAATTAGAAAGGAAATTCTCTTGGCATAAGAGATACAGGGTTTCTTCACTCTTGAAGCACACTGTCATGGGATCAACTATAGACTACGGCCATGCTCATTGTCAAACCCCTGAGTTTCTTTTTATAGTGCCAGGAACTGTTCTGCACAAATGTGGTTGTCAAAATTAGTCTTCTGTAATTAGAGATCTTGTTTTTTTTCACGGGTCCTAGGATGAAGTCTAGGATAGAGTCTTTCTTTATGGTTCCAGAAGTTCTGCAGAGTTATGATTGTTGCAGTCAGTGCTTCTGTAATTAGTGATCTTGGTTTTTTATGGTTTTGTATTTTTTTTTTCGCCAAACCCGATGACACTCAGGGGTTACTCCTGCTATGAACTCAGAAATCACTCCTGACTTGGGGGACCATATGCGACACTGGGGGTTCGAACTGTGGTCAGTCCTAGGTTAGCATGTGCTAGCAAACGACTGCCTGTGCCACCTCTCCGTCCCCAATTATCTTGGTTTTTGCACAGGTCAAAAGACGAAGTGTCTTCTGATTTCATCTCATCTTTAGGTGATGAGGTTGGGGAACCTGCCTTTAGATCAAGTTGTTACTGTTTTATCATCATCAGGATGTTATATGCACTTAGCCTGGCACAAGTTGGTGCCAGAGTATTAGGAACTTGCTTAGGGTGGGGGAAGTTGGTTTCTGGTGCTGCTGCAGGGAACTGTGTTCAGACCTAAATTTAAGTTTATTTGAGAATGTATAAGTTTCTTTATTTGTGCCTTCTCAGTTTTAAATGTAAAATATTTCATTATAAAGAATGCTATAGTTTCAATTTACACAAAAATCTTTGTTGTTGTTAATGATTTTGTCTTTGGTCCACGCATTTTTATAGGGATATTCCCAGCTGCAAAAGTCTTTGAGGATTGTTCCCAGCAGTGCTAAAGGGACCAGTTGCTAAAACCCCTTCTATTGTATGCATCCAACCCATTGGGCTATATTTTCGGTTCCAAATTATGGCGTTTTTGTTGAGTATTTCTTTAAATGATGTATTTAATTTCTGCTTTGACAAGGCACCGTTGGAGGTTATTTGTTCTCATTAAAGATAACTTAAGTTATATAATAATTTCCCCACAGAGTAAACATTAATAAATTTTAAATTTCTAAATACCGTATTTTCTGGTCATATAAGACGACCCCCTAATTTAGCAGTTAAAACATAGGTTTAGGCCTATATTCGCTGTATCAGACAAAACGTTCCTGTGCTGCAACTGTATGTACCACAGTGAGCCAATCACAACAAGCAAAGGTTCAAAGGTTATACTGTCATAGACTTCCTCTCTGACTCTGGCCGATCTGAGCAGGCTTTTGACAGTGTAGATTTCAGGTCCAGAACATTGTTTCATTTGCATGCATAAAAAGCCTGCTTGGATTGGCTGATTTAGAGGGGGCGGTCCAAGCAGCCTTGCAGTGATTGATCCCTTATCATAGGCACCTATTCTGGCAATTCCCTGGTGGCATCAGTTAATCTCCCCCACTACATGAACCAAACAACACCCCATCCTCTGATCCTAGCACTGAATCACCAACACGGTTAGCTGGGTTTTGCCAGAAGTGGCCTCCAGATTTCCTGAGTACTGTTTGGGAGCCCCCAAGAAAGAGATTTGTAAACTCTGCGGCCTGATTTTTTTTTCGTTTATCAGCATATTGAATTATATTTCGGGATATACTCGGCGTATAAGACGACCCCCCGATTTTCGGTTGACTTTTATTTGTTTCAAAAGTCGTCTTATATGTCAGAAAATACGGTAATTTTTATTCTTTTTTTCTATGACATTTATTGCTTCTCTTAATACCATATTACCATCTAAAGCCAGCCCTCATCTATCAGCTAAGACATAAGGTTTAACATCCTTACAATTTCAAGCTAGTTATTGTGATTCAAGTAGTGAGTTTGATTTGTGAATGTGTTAAATGCCTAAAGTAATGGATATTAAAAACAAAAAGATTCCCTCAAATTTGGGAATTAAATATCTGAATAAATAAATTCATACTTCAAACAAAGATAAAATGTAAGAAGGTAAAATGTAAAGAAGCAGGTGCATTAATGCCTGATATTGAAAATGCTATGACTAGGGGCCCACACGGTGGCGCTAGAGGTAAGGTGTCTACCTTGCCATGCTAGCCTAGGACAGACCGTGGTTTTATCCCCCGGTGTCCCATATGGTCCCCCAAGCCAGGAGCAACTTCTAAGCGCTTAGCCAGGAGAAACCCCTGAGCATCACTGGGTGTGGCCCCCCAAACCCCCCCCCCCAAAAAATGCTATGACTATGATTCTTTAAAAATATTAACACTAGTAACAACATCAAGGAAGAGGATTGATAAGATAATTAAAATATGCATATGAAATTTCCTCCTACTCAGTTCAGCAGTTTAAAAAGATGGGGGAAACTACATTATATAATATTATTAGAATATAAACATTGAGGCATAATGTACATTAATATAATTTTTATATGATGCTGTCCAACCCTTGTTTGGACCCCGGCATATATAGGGTCCCCTAAAACTTTCAATACTGGTCTTAGAGCAAGAAGTAAGGAGTAAGCACTGAGAATTGCTGAGCGGGGAACAAACACCACCATAAATTATGAACATTAGTTTTTAATGAGCACCATTATTATATTAAAAAGTGGATGTTGAAAAGGGCAGAGTAATAGTACAATAGGTAAGACATACTTTGCTCACAGCTGACCAAACTTCAATTCTTGATATCCCAAAGTCAAGAGTAAGCCCTGAGTATTGCTGGTGTTGCCCCAAAACAAAATAAAAGAAAACAAAAAAGAAAACTAACACTTTTGCTATATAAATTAACATAAAATTAGAATATGAATTTAAGCTAAAAACACTTTTGTACTTTTAGGAATATTTAAATTTTACTTAAATTATTTAGTATATTCTCACTTTTGTTAAGATTTATACTTTAGAATACTTATTTAATGTAAAATTTCAAATTTATTAGCACAGGATTATTCATATAATTTTTAATTTTATGAATCTGTAAAATACAGTTTCGAACACTTTAAACATATTTTCATTGATTCAAAATTTTGTGAAATTTAAGGACCTTGGTTTATTCATCTATATCTGTGTAATAGATTCCACTTTCACAAAAAAACTAAAATTCTTTTGTACGGGTATAGTAAAATATAGTAAAGGAACAACAAAGGTCAGAGGCCTAAGAACTAGGGAACATGTTGTCAAAACTGAGCTAAACTGGGAATGGGTAGAGTCTTTATGACATTGATGGAAGGAAGCAATCACTCTGCTGGTGGTGTGGCACTGGATTAATGTATGCATAAAACTATTAACAGTATTGTAAATCATGGAATCTCAATAAAAATTTGGGAATATTTTGGGTATGAAGTTGTTTAAGGACAGATTTCCTAGCTGATTTGAATACTGAAGCAACTTAAAAGTATATATTGAATATATAACAATGATAGCAAGTGTGACTAAGTACTAAATAACGTAATTGATATAATGAAGACCTTTTTTGCATAAGATTATAAGCTTGAATATGAACCACAGAAAATTAGTTTTTTCTTTTAATTAACTGATAAAATTAACCTCTAGATTAAATATGAGAACGTGAGTCAAAACGAACTGTGAAAAATAAATAAATTTCAGAATAATTTGCATCAAATATAACTAAAGGGAAGGTGAGAAGTAAAGAGAAAAGTCTTCCACATTTGCTTCTAATAAATATGTAAAGACTATGGCACTTTAGAAGTAAAAAAATCATTGTTGAGTTTAAGAACAGTTTTATACTGAACAAGCACATTTCAGGAACAGATTAACCTTTATACTAAAATTGACAACTGTTCATAAGTTTTTTTTTATGTTTTGAACAAATAAATAGTTATAGAGTTCAGAGGACAAATAGCAAGTTAGAATGTCCCTATCTGAGAGATAAATAAATGCGAATAATTTCATGGTGTAACCTCTATCAAGAAAGAAATATGATTTCTTAAAATGTCAAGAGCATTCTTTTGCTTAATGTCTAACAGAGAGATACAAAAATACAGAGAATCTCAGTTTGTGAGTCTATTCTAGCAAAATCAGAACTGGAAAGGAAATGGGTAAGTATGCTCAAGAAAAACACTTAAAAATTACATCCGCTATGTAGAAATTGGGTATCTAATTTTTAAATACTACAGATATTTTGTATTAGTCATGATGAAAAATTTAGAACCATAGCTGGAATACTACAATTGAATGAAGCCATTCTTGAAGGGATAAATAAATATTTACCCCATTACATTTTTCTATTATATTTAGCCGATAAATATTCTATAACATTTGTCCTAGCATATTTATTCTATTACAGCTCAAGTGAATTAAGAAAGTGTTTAACATTGAAAAACTCTATAACATTTAATGGAGATGAATAAAACTAGACTAAAATTCTCAGAATATATGTAATAACATTGGAAAGAAACGATTTAGCATTTCTTATTGTTGTGTGATTTTTCCAGAGATAATATTAATCATTTATTAGCAATCAACATGCAATTTAGAAGGAGTACTTTAGCAAATATTTGATAAATGCAGTGAAGATAATACTAAACCAAACTCATTGTCCTCTATAAATTAAACATAATCGAGAATATGTTGAGATAATTAATTTCATTGCAATGTTCCATACAATAAATGCAAACAATAATTTAAAGAAAGTTATTAAAAAGAAAAACATATTCTTCAAACAAAATGAGATAGATTCTAAGAGTATTCATTTACCTCCATCTTACATGTATGATTTCACTGCAGTATTAAGTTTGATGTTCATTGCCTTATATTTGGAATTAGTCTTCCTATTCTACTGGCTATGGTAGCTATTTATAGTTCGTTCCTTGATGATCACTCTTGGTATTGGTCAAGGGGACCATGAGGTACTGCGATGTAATCAGGTTCATTCATGTGCTATGCAAGTGCCTTACCTCTTGTACTATTTCATCAGTTCCTACTTCCATTTTAAATCTTAGCTTGATTTAGTACCAAATTATTTTGTTGTTGTTCTGGGGCACACTTGGACATACTCAGGGATTACTCCTATATCTGCAATCAGAAACTACTCCTGTCAGAACTCAGAGGACCATTTTGGCAGCTAGTGATGGAACCCAGGTCAGCTATCTGCAATACAAGTGCTTTACTTGTTAAACCATTGCTTTAGCCCCAGTTCACATTTTTTAATAAAATTTGATATTTTATTGTGATTACATATTCTTAGATCATTATCATGTTTGTTTTTCAAATTAGACAAAAAGAAACAAATGTATGATGAAGTATTGAACTGAATATTTACAATATATACACAATTATATAAAATAGCCATAATATGAACCCAAATTATTGTTTTTAAATAGTAATAAAAGTAATATTAGTGATCAATTGTTGTCAAAAAGCACATAATTTTAAATTTTAAATGATTTTTCGCTGTGGCTGTGGCCATATCACACATTTTATGCATTTGGTTTTTTTCTCAATCTTTTCATAAACTCTCCCTGCTAACATTTTGCTATCATGCACTGATAGCCTGAGTTAATGGCAAATATAGAAGAATATCCCAACAGAAAGAAGTGGTGTTTAAACTAATAAACACTCACATTCCCAATTCCATTGGGATGAAAGGATATGTACAAATATTTTGGTTGATATGTAGCTTCCAGTTCAATTTCTTGTTAATGGCCAGACATTTATTTACATGAATTTTGTAGTGTACAAGTGTCTATTATTCTATTCTCTGATGTTCATTAAGTAGCATGAGAAGTACTATGCCCTAATTAGCTTGAGGTAATTTCTATTTTTTGACTAGAATAATCTCTAAATTATATTAGCTGAGCTGATTTTACCTTCTATAGCACATTATGTACTGGGAATAGATCTGAAGGCTAAATAATGCCCCCAAACCCCTTCCCCATAACATTCTCTTTATTATATTTAATTGTTTACTTAGACACACATATTGGAAAGAAAATGGTTAACTTCTCAAGAAGAATTGCCTCCAGAAAACCTATAGAGTTTGAAAGCTGATGTGAGAAGAGCAATATAGAGCAAAATCGGTTTTTATAATTATATAGCTTTTCTTTACAGAACAAAGTCATACTAAATAAGTGTGGTTGGGCATGCTCCTTCTAAATGAAAATACCCAATAGATTGTGTCATTATTTCATGCACAATAATTTCTCATTTTAGAACTATATATGCATACATATATATTTATCCAACCATTTTCCTTCCCCTTTACTTCTGCACTGTTTTCCTTTCACTTTGTTTTGTGTTTCTTTCATAATTTTTGTGTGTCTGTGTATGTGTGTACATATATGTCTCATCACAATAAGAAAAAATGTGATAGGGTATATCCAGTCCTTAAAATAAAATTATAAATAGAAAATACAATTCAAAGCTAATCAAAATGTATATTGTTGCAATTAATAGGTTTGAACTTCTGCTGGTATCAAACTGTTTATAATAATAAATGTCTGTCAGTGACAGTATTGCAAAGCATTGTGAATAAAAATGGTTGGAGAGGATAGAGAATAGTGCCTGCATAGAGAAAGGCTGGTAGGGTGGAATAGAAGGAAACGGGAATTATGGTGGTAGGAAATGAACCTGATAAATGTTTTGGAACATTGTATGACTGAAACTGAACCATCAGTGACTTTTCAACTTGCTTAGATTTTTTTTAACAAGTTTAAAGTAACAATGTACATAGTATCAGTAAAACACAGGAGGACATGAGTGCTGAAATGAGAAAAATTCTTCAATGTTACAACTAATAATACTTGGTAAGAAAAATGCACTATTTATTTAAGGTCTCACCAGGACAATAAGAGCTACTGAGTACTGAATCTGTGAGCTTGAAGATATAATGCAAAACAACCTTCAGAAAACAACAGAACACGTTTAAAAAAAGCCTCTAAATAAATTAAAAGATAGAAAAAATTCTAAAAATAAATGAACTAATGACAATAGAACTTTGGGGTCAATTCAACAGAAACATCAGAAGAATCATTGGGGTCTCTCTGAGCTAGGAAGAAAACCCCTACAAAAACCAACAGTCAAAGACATCATTGCTGAGATGGTTCCAGAGCTGAAGAGTGAACGAACCAACATTCTTGATGCCTGAAGAGTAACAGCTAAAAGAGACCATATAAAAACAAGCATATCCTTACAACAATGATGTAGAACATAGATAGAGTAGTGAAATCAGCAAGATAAAAAATATAAATTATATATATGAATGCCTCACTAGAATAATCATCCAGAATCTCTTTCAGGTGGAAGAATACACAATATGTTGATAAACAACAGCTCATAAACTCTGCAGACTTGGAAACAATCTTAAAAGAAGAACTAAGGGGTTGGAGTGGTGGTGCAGCTGTAGGGAATTTTCCTTGCATGTGGCTGACCTAAGATGGATCATGGTTCGATCCCCCAGCATCCCAGATGGTCCCCCAAGCCAGGAGTGATTTCTGAGCATAGAGCCAGGAGTAACCCCTGATTCACCGGGTGAGACCCCAAAATAAAAAAAAGATAAAAAATAAAATAGAAAAGAGCTGAAAATGTTATTTTAAGGCAATGCAAACCACACACATACCAGATTTCTACAAAACAATGCACAAATTTACATAAAAATAATAATATCTGACGAAATCTACCAATAAGAGACATAGAGGACAAAATGCATTAGTGAGTTCAGCATCCTGCTGCCTGTGAAAATCATATTTGGAAATCTGAGCAAACACAGATGCAAAGTCAAAGGTTGGAAGACAATTCTTCAAGCAATCAACTTCATTAAAAAAGGTTGGAGTGGTCAAATATCAGATATACTAGACTTCAGTCTGGAAAAGTTATGAAACCGAGAATATCATTTTGTAATAATTAAGGGATATATATCAGGAAGAAATTATACTCCTAATATATTTGTGCTAAATATGATGCCATTTAGCAAAAGACTTAATACAACTGCTAATATTCTTGAAGAAAATCATCAGAAAAACACAATAGTATTTGGAAATTTTAATACCATTCTGCCATCTCTTGATAGATCAATTAGGTTAAAACTCAACAAATATATACAGGCTTGAAGAAAGAAATGGGAGAGAGGTTCTTAGTAGATATATAGAGAGCTTTTCATCCTTCAAAAGTCAATATACATTCTTGTCCAATAAACATGGAACATTCTCAAAGATAGATCATATGCTGGGCTATAAAGCATACATCTATAAAATCAAGAGAAATTATCCACTCTCTTCTCATATCATGATACACTGAAAATAGTAATGATTTACAAACAGAAATTCAGTAACAACTTTAATAGCTAGAAATTAAAAAGCTCACTACTAAACAATGAGTGGGCCAGAGAGGAAATCAAAAGATTCCTGGAAACAAATTAGGGTAAGGATATCAGTTGTCAAAATTTATGGGACACAAATGAATGCAAATACACAACAGGAAAGAAAAAAGGACCAAAAAGTATAAGTTGATTGTGCAGCTTAAGAATTTGAAAAACTGGGCCCGGAGATATAGCACAGCGGTGTTTGCCTTGCAAGCAGCCGATCCAGGACCAAAGGTGGTTGGTTCAAATCCCGGTGTCCCATATGGTCCCCCGTGCCTGCCAGGAGCTATTTCTGAATAGACAGCCAGGAGTAACCCCTGAGCAACGCCGGGTGTGGCCCAAAAACAAACAAACAAAAAAAACCAAACAAAAAAAAAGAATTTGAAAAACCACCAACAAATGAGTCAAAAGCAGGTAGGAGAAAGGAAATAATAAAATTTAGAGCAAAAGTTAATGAACTGAAGACACACACACAAATCCAAAAAAATCAATGAAAGTAAGACTTTGTTCTTTAAAATAATAAATAAGGTTGATAATCCATTATCAAGATTCACAAAGAGAGAACCCTAATAATCTCGATCAAAAATAAAAGGGGATGTCAAAATCGAAAATACAGATATTAAAAATAATCAGAGAGATAGCATGGAGGTAAGGCGTTTGCCTTTCATGCAGAGAAGGTCATTGGTTTAAATCCCAGCAACCCATATGGTCCCCTGAGCCTGCCAGGAGCGATTTCTGAGCGTGGAGCCAGGAGTAATACAGAAACTAATAGTAACAAAATACAATAAAACAGTAAAGATTAAGAATTTGAGTCTACTTTAAATAATTTAAAATATGCTGATTTTTTAAAATTTTTACAACTAAGAAATTAGTGCTATTCAATGAATAAGAAGCAAAGAGAAAATTTTACATAGAAATGTAAAGAGGGAATGGAGTGATAGCATAGAGCAGTTTCAATCTTGGCACCACATATGATCCATCAGCAGTGATCATTGAACATTGAGCCAAGGAGTAAGCTCTGGGCACTGCCAAATATATTTCAAATAAAAAAAAACACATGTTAGTAAACAAAAGTAAATAGTGAAAATCTGTGAAGTTTTAAATTTAAAGACAATTAGTATTAAGATAATGGAAGATCATAAATATAATGTTATTTAGCAATAATATTTTGGTAATCCAGGACCCTTGGTACTTCGTCTTTAAAACATGCTTGATATTTATGTATTGGAACATCACGGAACTTTGAAAACAAAAGTTCAAGTACAACCTGTTCTATGAGAGCACCAGCAAATGGGCTTGGAGAACATGAGATTCTATGTGCAGTACCTCTTAACAAGAACATTCCAGATAGCTGCATTATCCATGAGTTCCATCCAAGGAAATTCAAGGAGCCAAAAATGTAATTTATATTTCATTTGTCTATATTCATTCACTCATTATATAACAATTGTTTGATGTTCACACAGTTGTACATTTTACAATGAAAACAACCTTTAAGTTGATACTTGTCTTTTTGTTGTTGTTGTTGTTGCTGTTATTGTAAGCTCCAGGGATGAAACCCAGAGGTGCACAAATGCAAGGCATGATCTGTACTGCTGAGGCAACTTCCTGGTGCCTTGATAGTTTAAAGAATATTTTATTCCCAATTTGATGGTATAAACAAACTTTGGTCATATAACTGTAAAGTGCTTACCGGTTACAATTCATTTTTTTTTTTTTTAAGAACTCTCCCTGCACAGATGGTAATGACTACCAGCTAAGAAAACACTGGGAGAAGGCTAAATATGAAGTCTAACTGGAATTACTGTAGAGTTTCTTAAAATTATTTCAGGGAAGCATGAAAATTAAGTAATTTCACAGTTGTCTGCAGATCAAGTTTAAAATTGTAAACACTTATATAAGAAAGTACAACTAGTAGGGTCCAGAAAGAACATTTGGTCAAACTTCTTACTCAAAATAGAAATAAGAAAGAAAGACCTTAGAACACATGGAGTTCAAGCCTGAAAATAAAAACAGTGAGCCTGTCTGAGATTTATAAACAGAATAGCACTGTTAAAAAAAGATGGAAGCAATTTAAATTTTTTTTGCTACATTTATTTCTCAGGAAAGTGGCTTCCCACTGTGAGCATTTCTTTACAGGCTCTCTACTCAGCAGCTCAAATATAGTGGAGCCCCATGAATACGAATACCTGTAATGGCTTCAGACTACATGCTGAAACACAATAAGACTTCAAAAATAAAAGGAGAAAAAAAACAAAACATATAAATTCATAAAAAATATTTCCACAGCATCTGATCTCAGTTTCCTTATTTTTTTCCAGAAATAAAGTTGTTTATGTAAAAGACATCTAATAAAAAATTATCCTGAAAAATGAAACTAAACACCAGTGTCATCTACATTGAAATGTCAAAATTACACTATATATTTTCAGTGCAAAAGGCAATTCTCTTAAATACCTGTAATAAGAAAATACACATGTTTTGTTTTTGTTTTTGTTTTTGTTTTTTCTCAGTTTCCTTATTTTTATGTGAAGTGAAGGAAACTACGGAAGTTCAGTTACTCACTTTTTCTGAACACCCAATATTTAATGACTTAAGAAGAACTCTAAAATAACTGAAATTAAATTAAAAATAATTAAAAAAAGATTGGGATTCTTATGTATTCAGCTAATAAAATCAATTGTTCTAATAAGAAGTATCTTGTAAGTGATGAAGACTATTTATGAGCTAACAGCACTCTTACTTGCATGGTTTTCTTGGCATTAAAACAAGGTTAATAAACTTCACCACTTTTAAAGTCAACATGTAAGACAGATTCCCAATAAAACTAACAATTGTTTTAGGCAATGTCCACAATGATTCTCCAACTAAGAAAAGAAAAGAAGGCACAAACTATTGTGCAGATATTTACTAAATTACCTGATGTTTCGAAACTAGCATTGCCTGAGCTAAATTTTAAAATAAAATACTCCCAGATTAGAAGTTAGGGAAATCATATGATCTTTTAAAAATAGTAACTTCTACATAAATACCATTTATTTAAAATTTTCTAAAAAGGAATGGGAAGCTATATTATCAGGGCTCTACCTAACCACTATTATGATCAGTATCAAAGTTTTGGAAATACTTATGTGAGTTCAATAATGGAGCATTTTAAAGTTAAATAATTGGCTGAAATAAGCTGGTTTTGCTTAGAAGGTTTCAATTCCAAATGTGTTCTCCCCTTTTCATCCCTCATACCAAAATAACTCCATATACTAATTAGAAATATCAGGTATTAAGGAGTACATAATGCAAGTATTAAAATTGAACTTAATTGATTATTGAAGGATATATGTATAATTGTATATTACAAAATATATTGAGAAATATATAGTTTTGGGAAAATATAGTGTATGTGTGTTGAATAAATAAATTGGGCTCAAACATATAACAAATGGGAATATTTAATATTTCATTAATTATGAAATTAAATAAATAACAGGAAAAATAAATGCAATGACAGTATATTTAGTGAATGCTAAATCAAATTTCCTATTAAAACTACATTCTTTTGTTTTTGTTTTTGTTTTTGGCTACACCCAGCGGCACATAGGGTTTACTCCTGACTTTGTACTCAAAAATCGCTCCTGGCAGACTCAGGAGACCATATGGGATGCTAGAGATTGAACCCGGGTCCATCCTGGGTCATGCGTGTGCAAGGAAAATGCCCTACCACTATGTTAACAATCCTGCCCCTAAAACTACATTATATGTCTACCCATTTTAGTGACAGTGTCAATGCTTTGTGAGAATTATTTGTGCATAAACTCCTTGAATTTAGGAATGTTTATTTGAGTGTAGGAGAGATAGTATAGCTCTTAATTCATTTGCCTTGTATGTAGCCAACCCAGGTTTGATAGCTAGCATCCCAAATGGTCTTTCAATTACTGCCAGAATTAATTCCTAGTGTAAAGCCGTAAATAATCCCTGAGCCTTGCTGAATGTGGCCCACAGCCTAGAAAATGCTCATCCTAAGCACATATGTGATAGCTATTATTTTTCTGATCTTGTTTCAAAACATTCATATATACATTTATAAGTGTAAATAAGTAGTCAATAAGGTACAGGGTTGAAATAATTATATATGCAATTGTATATATACTTGTATAAGTATATATATTAGAAAATAAGGCACCAAATGAAAAATAAAGAGTTCATGTTTGTGAGCCTAATTGATTAGCTAAGTTTTTTACATAGAAACTAGGCAAACTTTGAAAATGGGAAAATTCATATACAGAGAGATGATGAAGAAACCTGAAGTGGAAATATTTCAAGTAAATTCATGAAATCAGGAACTTCTACAGAGTATTGTTAAAGTAATGTTTCTAGATTTGGGTCAATACTGATTGACACGTATCTTGCAAAATTCCATTATTTCAATATAATTTTTATTTTATTTATTTTCATTTCTCCCCCTATACTATAATAGTCCAGAAAACTCTAGGGCTTGTCTTATTTCTCTTTATTTAATGTTATTCCTTCAGTCTACTATTGATATAATATTATACCAGAGAGTTCAATTTTACTGGCTTATACTTGCTGAGAAAAATACTTAGGATAGATCAACAATGCAGAACACCTAAGAATTTTATAAAAAATACAAAAGTTCTCTAAAACAATTGCTAAGAAAACTAGGTAGTTTCATTTATAAACTAATTTCTAGGGATCTGATATATGTCTCAGTTAAAGTCATGCTTTGTATGAGTAAGCTTGGGTTCATTCTCCAGCACAACATGATCCATTCCAAATACTTCTAGGAGTGACACAGGAGAATTGAGACACAAGTATTCCTCCAAACACTGTTGGGTATGTCATGAAACACAGAGTAAATATAAATGAACCAAATTACAATGTTAATTACCACACAATATTGGTGTTGCTTTGCTGAGGCTACCAGACACTACTAACCAGAGAGCACTAAGCTACATGTGAATATTGGGTAGACAGGAAGAAATGACACAGGACCTAAAAAAAAATCTGACTGATTTTTTTTCTTATAGGAATTTGAAGTGATAAAATAATGATTAACTCTCTCAAGCAGATTTCCACAATTATTTGCAACTCTATGAAAGCCTGATAGGAAGATGCTGGAGCTATGGCACAGTAGTAAGACATTTGCCTTGTATGTTGCTGACCCAAGATGAACTACAGTTTGATCCAGGGGAATCCCATATGGATCCCCCAAGCCAGTAGCGATTTCTGAGCGCATAGCCAGGAGTTATTCATGAGCATGACCAGGTGTGGCCCATAAATAAAAAAAAATGAAACATATATTACAGAGAGAAATAGTAAAGAATGGCATTATCCTAAGTGATTTAGAGAGTAATCTTTTTTCTTGATTTTCTTTACAGCGAGGCTGGGTGAGATGAATTATGAGATGAATTTTCCTGGGATGATTTGCAGTTACTTTTCAACTTAAGATCAAGCAACTGGTTTTCTGGTCTTTTATTAATAGAATAATTTTCAAGAGGACTGATATTCCAAGATGAATTTTACAAAATCTCCACTAAAAAAGAAAAAAACTAAAAACAAAAAAAATCCACTAAAACATGTGTCATATCTAATATGCGATATTTGTCATATATTATATGTCATATTAGCTACAATCTTCTATTAACAACATAATATAAAGTATATGCATTCACACAGATCAATACCTTCTCACATTTATCACTCTCTAGGGAACCTCAAATTTACTTCTGCTACTTTAGCGTGTACCACACAAGTTGTAGAGGGGATTGCAGAGAAAAAGGAGGGTCAATTAAAGCACTTCAAAAATAAATAAGGCCAAATGTTTTAGACAGATCATCACATAAAATGTGTCTAGAGCAATTATCCAAATAGGGTTGTGAAATTGTCACTCAGTAATTAACTCTATTCTTTTAATGGAAACATGATAATAAATTACAACTTGAAAAAAGGATCTTAGATATTTATGATAAATTATTGACAAAACAATAAAGAGAAGCCAAAATAGATCTGGTAGTTAGAGGGAGAGGGGAAAAAGGAGTTTTTGAATGTGTGAGGAAGCTTTTTTACCTTCCTCAAAGACTAGCATGACTATTTACCAATGGGAGACCATGAGTAGCTGAGTGATAATGATACATAAAGTACACATGTTGCAGGAATGTAAAAACCATACTCTAAGTTTCAAACAGTAAGTAGGAAATCTGGTACTAAAAATGAATCTTGCAGCATAACATGCATAATAAAGATTCTGGGGAAGGAAACTATCATCTCTCCTCTACCTTTCTCTATTAATAGTCCTTGAAATGTCATAAATAAGGACATAATTTAAAATTTTGACAAATAATCTTAATATTAATTAATATTCAGAATTGGATGAAGTGGCAGCATAGAGCAGAATATAAAATGGTAAGAAAAAACCCTTAGAGAAGCACTGAAGATATGTATCCTTGGTCAACCAATTTTTTGTGCTTTAACCTTTAGCAAAACATTTATTTACCCCCAACTACCTCATTTACTATCACATAAAAGGAGGGAAAAGATGAGGCTACTCTGATGATGTGATCTTTGTGTATTGAAACATCAGAAACTTCATAAACAATGCATCTAATATTTTAACTTTGTTAGTTGGTCTTAGACATAAGAACTGACAAAAAAAGAATTTCTATACCACAATTAAATAATGACTAAAGTGGAAATTCAGCATAGTATATTTTAAATAAAAGATCTCAAGAAAATGGAGAAAGAACTGTGAAAAACTAGTTACTAAGAAAAGGAAACTGAATCTGACCTCAAAATAATCCTGTTCTAATAAAAATAAACCAGATAAAATAAAGGTCCACTAGATTTTGTTGTTCCTCCCAGCAGAACTTTTAGTGACCTCATAAAATGAATTGTCTCTGAGTTATTTTAAATAAAACAGTAACTAGGTAATTAAAATAGCACTAAAATCTACAAACCAATGAAAATTTTTTTAAAGTTGATTTTAGTTAAGTTTGACATCTCTTTTGGCTATGAAAGCCAGGTGCATTGCATTTCTAATGACTTCAGCTCATTTAAAAATGTCTGAGCATATAGAGAACCTTGAGAATTCACTATGCAAGTAATAACAGATTAAAATTGCTTTTAAAATGTCAAATCTGTTTCAAACGAGGAGTACAAATATAAAAAAATTCAGGTTTTAAATCCATGGAAAGTATGTATAAATAAGTACTTTTGTGCTATTTGATAGCTATATATTTGAAATAGAGAAAAAGAAATATCAGATACAACAATCTATATGTCAGCATGACACTAAGATTCAAAAATTGCTATTTTAACTAAATCAATAGCATTAGTTTGTATTATATTTGGGCAAAAAAATAGAACCTGCCTATTAAATCAGAAGAGCAATGTTGTACGTTAGATCAGGTAAGTTTTTCCTCTTATTATTCCCATTGGCTCTCCTGTTTGAATAAAATTAATGAAGCCACTAACAATAATCAGGTGTAAATTTAATCTCATCTCAATAACACTAACAGAAGATTTTCCAGTAGAATTGGTTTTTCCAGTGAAAGGAGACTTTCACTGAAGTTTTTCCCACTCTCCCATAGCTGTTAAGATTTAGAATAGAAAGAAGTTCCCTGGTGCAAATATTCTTATTGCACAATTTAGTATCATTTAATAAAATTATGGAAATGGAGTTAATTTTTCACTAATCTAATAAGATTACTTTGTATAATATTTGTGATAGACAATCTTGGTAGTATATTCATGCTATTATTTAGCAACAATATAGTGGACTCAAAATTAACTTTATAGTTGGAGGGAGAGTAAAGGAAAATTATTATTTTTTCTACTTAGGATTGTATTGATGAAGGGGTTACTACTGTTTTTGTTTTTGTGCCACAACTGGGTTAGCTCAGGAGTTAAACCTGGTTATGCACTCAGAAATCACTCTTGGCTTGGGAGACCATATGGGACACCTGGGGATCAAACCTAGGTTCGTCCTAGGCCAGCCATGTGCAAGGCAAATGCCCTACTGCTGTGCTATCGCTACTGACCCATTAGGAGTTACTCCTATCTCTGTGCTAAGAAATTACCCCTGACAGGCGTGGAGGATCTTAGGGGATGCCAGGGATCAACCAGGGTTGGCCTTAACAATGCAAACAGCCTGCCAGCTTCAGCCCCCTACTTCTACTATTTTTAGCATCAATAAATAATATGGATTTATAGATACCTAGCCAGATAAAAACTAGATGATTCTAAAAATAGGAACTAGAAGGAAGAAAATATTTTGAGTATGTTCCTATTTTCTGTGATTAATGACGTTAATGAGTTTTTTATATTTTTTTGCTTTGCTTTAATTTGCCTTTTATTTTCTAGTAACAGACCCTGGAAGTTGTCACATTATCATTTATCATTATGCTAAATCACTTACTGAGAAATTGTAAAAGGGTAATGGCATTTAAGAAGTATTAACTTATTTCTACACAATTTTATTCAATCAAAGGAAAATTAGGAGAAAAAATTATACAAACAAGTCTAAGAAACATAACTTAGAAAAATGCTTATTTATTTAAAATTTTTAAATAGAAAACATTTTTACAATTTTCTAGAACTAAGCTTCTCAATCAAAAAATTCTACTTTTCAGGGCCGTAGTGGAGGTATAAGTAGGAGGGTGTTTGCCTTGCACGTGCTACCCTAGGACAGACAGTGGTTCGATCCCCCAGAGTCCAATATGGTCCCCTATTTCTGCGCGAATAGCCTGGAGTAAACCCTAAGTGTCACCGGGTGTGGCCCCAAAATCAAAAACCTAAAAACAAACAAGAAAAAAAAACAAAAAAAAATGAAAATTCTACTTTTCATGTAAGAAAGCACTAGTATTGAATAAATTACTATATTCAAATTAAATCAAATAGCTACTATTAGATATTACATAATGTTCACATAATACCAAATTATAAAATAGATTCAATATTTTTATTCTTGGTAATTTATTTACTGATACACTTTTAAAGCAGAAAACATTAGAGGATTATTAGAAAGCGCAATGCTTAAACTATGAATTAGTTATGACTCTGAGTAGCAGTAATTTTGAAGACATTAGCTGAATAATATTTATGTTTCTGTCAATGTATACTTTAACAAATTACAAGGAGACTTGTTTTTTCAAACGAAGTGCTTCTTTTGCTGTTATATACACATAGGTGTATATGATGTGACATAGATAGTACTCAGATTTTGATCTTAACTTTCTGCTGAGGAGACAGGATGTACAGTCATGAGTAAATCCAGGTTGGCTTAATGAAAAACAAGTGCCTTATGTCTCCAGTCCAAGAGATTATTATATTTTCTATGTATACTCAATAAATTAATTTTATTCATCAAGATAATAAAATATTTTTGAGAATAGGACAGTACATAAAATTGGGGGGGCTGTACCAATGCTTCTAATTCTCACTTTGAGTTGAGAAAGTAGAGTTCTTTCTTCTATACTTAATTGCACCTTACTCCATGAAGTAGGCCATGAATCTCTTAGTTTGTAAACAATAGTTTAATTTTTTTTTCTTAAGATGGAGTTGGAGTAGGTCTGCAGAACTGAGTTTGGGGAATGTGGGTGAAGGGGTGGGAACAAAACTGGGGATATTGGTAATGAGATGATGTATCTGTGGTGGTGGATGTGGTAAAATGTACATTTATTTTTATAAAAATCTTGAAAAAGTGAGACTTTTATATTAACAAATAATGCACTTTGAAACTAAAAGCAGAAAAGTACCAAAACCTGTATGTTAATAATAAAATTTTATGGAAGTAAAAATATGTCAGAAAATTGAAAGGTGAAGAACAAACTAAAAAGAACTGCAACACATAAGGCATTATATGTAAAAATAGTAAAAGTACATTTCTAAAATGAATATTCCTGGATAAAATTATTAAGTTTTAAGAATAAATTTATTTGTTGTTGTTCTTTTTGTTGTTGTTTTGGGGCCACACAAGGCAGTGCTCAGCTTGGCTCTGAAATCAGAATGGCCAGGGGACCATATAATATGCCAAGGATCTAATCCTTTTGGTCCCATGTTGGCCTTTTGCAAGGCAAATGCCCTATCTGCTGTGCTATAGTTCCTGCTCCAATAAATTTATTTGTTTACTTATTTATGTCTGAGCAGTGCTAGTGCTGAGTAGCTCTTTATGGCTTGCTACTCAGTCCTCTTATTGATAGACCATCTTTAATAACAAATTCTTAAAATCCAATAGGAGTATTCACCTTATCTAGATACATATGTTAAATTAGGTAGTGTGTGTAGATATTTGATTTGTAAGCAATTTAGTTTTTTGCAATTTAGTAAACATACTCTTAATTTTAATTTTAATGTCACTGATACCAAAATATCTACAATATTTTCCGGCATATAAGATGACTTTTGAAACAAATAAAAATCAACCGAAAATCGGGGGTCGTCTTATACGCCAGGTATATCCCCCCAAAAATGTTTCAATATGCTGCTAAACGAAACAAATCTCTTTCTTGGGGGCTCCCAAACAGTACTCAGAGATCTGGGGGTCACTTCTGCAAAACCCAGCTAACCGTGTTGGTGGTTCAGTGCTTGGGTCCAAGAATGGGGTGTTGTTTGGTTCATGTAGTGAATTCCCACCAGGGAATTGCCAGAAAAGGTGCCTGTGATAAGGGACCAATCACTGCAAGGCTTCTCGGACCGCCTCCAATCCAAGCCAATCCAAGCAGGCTTTTTATATATGCAAATTAGACAATGTTTTGGTTCGGAATCTACACTGTAAAAAGCCTGCTCAGATTGGCCAGAGTCAGAAAGGAAGTCTGTTACAGTATAACCTTTGAACCTTTGCTTTTTGTGATTGGCTCACTGTGGTACATACAGTTGCAGCACAGGAATGTTCTGTCTGATACAGCGAATATAGACCTATGTTTTAACTGCAAAATTA
This sequence comes from Suncus etruscus, assembly GCF_024139225.1. Classification (NCBI taxonomy): domain Eukaryota; kingdom Metazoa; phylum Chordata; class Mammalia; order Eulipotyphla; family Soricidae; genus Suncus; species Suncus etruscus. The sequence goes on along the minus strand of NC_064849.1, from coordinate 42,822,505 downwards.
GGGGGTCGTCTTATACGCCCAGTCATCTTATACTCGGCAAATATGGTATATATCTCTAAAGTAGCATCAAGTACAAAGAAATATTTAAAAAAATGAAAACAATGCATAATATGAAAAAATGTGTTCCTGTTACACATAATGATTTAACCAGATCTAACACATATTCCTTTGATGAGACTGTCATTAAATATCATTGATTCAAAAAATATTAGTTATTGACTCTATTTGTTAGATTTTATGATTAATTTAAGTTTAAATAATAATCTTTTTTCTTTTTTTTTGAATTTTAGTTTTAAGTTTAAATAATAATCTAATTATTGACACTCAACTGTGTTTCTTAACTTTGGATCTATTTTTTATATGGTGTTATATGTGATACCTGTTCAATGTCACTCATAATGTTGTTTTCACTATGAAAATATTCTAAAAATAATGTTAGTTGTTATTTGTTTGTTAGTTTGGTGCCAAACCTGACTGTTGGGACTTAGTTCTGACTCTTCACTAAGTCCCTTGTTTTCCCCCCTACCCAATACTAAGGAGATTAGATGTGTAGCCTGGACTAATCTAGGTCTGCTTTGGAAAACAAATACCTAAAATAATCCCTCTCCAACTCCTGAATTGTTTTTGTTGTTGTTTGTTTTGATGTCACACCTGACTGTGCTCAGTGGTTATTCCTGACTGTTCAGGATTCACTCCTGGTGAAACCTGGGTTGGCTGCAAACACCCTCCTTGCTCTACTATCCCTCTGGCACACCCCTCCTACAGTAGTTTATACTCCAGTAATCCTCACCTCAGGGCCTGGGAAGCACAGCATCTTCCCTTTCTGGTACCATTTGGGAATCCCTGCCCTTCCCAAAAGATTTTCCTTAGATCCACTAAAGAACAAAAATCATACTTTATAAATATGTATAAATAAGTTTAGAATCAACCATTTTACCGAATCATTTAGCTAACTTCTTTCTTTTATACACAGAAAAGAAAGAGGACCCCGAAGGTTAAGATATCTGCCCAATGTAAATAGGGAATTAATAAAACTGAGTTCAGACCATCTTATTCCTGACCTTTGCTCTTATCATTTTCTGCTTCTTAAGAGTAGATTCAAAGTTACTGAAACACATTGCTTCTGTTTTTTCAAATGTACAAGATCTCTTGTATTAGATATCATGATGCCTGAGGCAAAAATCAAACCTATATATTTTTTGTAGGATTAAAAAAATAGCTCAGTTTTGCTTCTAAAAGTTGCTGCTGAATTGATAGATATGACTTACATCTGCTAAATCAAACCTCAGTTATAAACTATCTTTTGGAAAGCAACTTTTAAAGCAGAAACTTACTGCATATATTCTAGAGACGGACACAATGAGAGCAAAATAAAAGACAGTTGCATAACACCTATTATATCTAGCAACACTTTCATTTAAATCCAATTGAATTTAAAAATATTTACAAATCCAAAAGTATATTTTATGTGCAAAGACAAATCACACAATAATGAACTTAACAGACCTTTTTTTAAATACAGAAACATTGAGAAAATTCTTGCAATTTAGTAATTCAAGGAAGGATATTTCACCAATGCATGTCAGATCATGCTAAGTAGATGAGGGATAGACAAGGCTTTGAAGTTATGGAGATTTTTTTTGACATTTTTGAAACCTTTGAAATGACAGCTAAATTTTAGAGTGCTTTACCTTTGGCTCTTATGGTCAAGTCAAGTTTGGCAGAAACTACTTGTTCTCTGTTCCATCCAAAGGAAATATCAAAATTTTTCTTTTAAAACATTTATTTCCTAGAAAAATACAACAGTCTTATAGTGATCATAATTCTATAAGCATCCTTTTTTATAAAAAAATATTAATGTGCCCTGCATATAGCCATAATTACCAAAAGCAGAGTAGTTTAATATTAGATATTGATATAAAGTTATAAATACTTTGAAATCAATAATAATTGCCTCTTGAAGTAGATTAGAATTCTGATTATTAATGATAACCTGTAATAAAAACCTAATTCTTTAATTTTCAAATTGTTTTCAAAACTATTCAAAGGTAAGTCCAATCAGGAAGACATAGAAAATTACTTTGATGCCTTTTGCACAAAAGGAGCCTATCTTTCCTGTATATCTAATTTATTTACTACACCCTCCCTTCACCTGTGTAACTATCATCACCAATGTCCCCCATTCCCTCTAATTTTTATCAATCATCTAATTTTTATTACAGTCATACTTCTTTGCAGTGGCTATTGTCCAATTCATATAAAAATTATTTTCTGAGGTTGGAGCAAGAGTGTAGCAGGTAGAGTGTGTGCCTTGCTTATTGTCAACCCAGATTGAATACTAGGTCCTTTGAGCCTGCCAGAAAAGTTCACTGAACACAGAGACAGGAGTAATCTCTAAGTATCATTTGGTATAGCCTAAAATCACCTCCATTTTTATCTTATTTTATTTATTTGTTTTTGGGCCACACCCGGTCATGCTCAGGGGCTACAACTGGCTATGTGCTCAGACATCACTCCTGGCTTGGGAGACCATATGGGACGCTGGGGGATCGAACTGCAGTCTGTCCGGGTCAGTCAAATGCTCTACCACTGCATTATCGCTAGCCCCAATCGCTCTAATTTTTAATCTAAATAAACAGGGCAAACATTCACAAGAGTAGAACAAACAAGTTATTTCTGACACGATTATTTATTATCTGTCCTATATTACAATCCCTAGTGATGACTGAAACCCTCAAATATAAAACATAACTAAAGCCCAGAGTTATCCTTACTTTATCAGTTTATAGAATCTAGTTTCTACAAAATGTTTCAAGTTTAATCCTTACCATTCAATTTTTGTTTTCCTTTATTCAAGTTCATATCTTAACATCCAAAGGCTATGTATCTGTGTCTTATTTTTTCTCTCATGTGCAGATTATTTCTTATAAACTATATAAACTAAGCTTAGTATAGAAATTTACAAATTATGTAATTCCTTTACAGAAAAGATTTAAATATTTTAATTACTTACACACTATTTATTATACAATGCATCTTTCTCCTTAATGTTTTATTTAAAATCTTCTTATAGGCACATCTCTAATTATTAACGAAAATTAGTACTCATAAAATTAATAAGAACTAGGATGTGTCTCAGTGGTAGTTTAAACAGAAACCCTTGGTCAATAAAGGAAAATTACAATAATGAATGCATGCATATACAAAATCAAACACTTTATTAGCTAAAACCCAACATAATTAGGATTTTACACATAAACTACTAACTGCATAAATTCAAAAAAATAGTTTGAATAGTATTAAATTAAAGAATTAGCCAATAATTTAATATATAAATAAATTATTTCTATCTTATCTTAATCTTTTGAGATTAAACGGAGGTAGTTCAAAAAGAATAATATAACTTATCAACAATAAAATGATTTTACTAAGAACAGTATCCCCCATTTATTTTATCTCTTGGTAAAAATGATAATAAAAATTATCATTTCACACAGCAAGTATAAATAATCTAGCATTTCTTTTTTACTGAAATACTGTTTGGATTGCTTCCAATTAATTTCATATTTAGCAAAGAAAAATATTTTCTCACCTTTATCTCAAAAGTGATGGAAGATGCAGTTAATTTCTTAAACTATCATTCATAAAGAAAAGTAAACTTAGTTTAATATGGTCTCAAAGTAACAATTATCTTCCCTGAAACATAGTTTTAAAGACAAACTAAGAAAATAAAGATATTTTTAAAACAAATAAGAATATTTAAGAAGAATGAGCTATTGTAAATTACCCTGTAGTAATTAGGACAATATATTGTTGTAAAAATTCTCAAGCTATAAGATGATTATATTATTCATTTTTATACCAATTTGGAGAAGCACCCTAGAGAATTGTTCTGATGGTAATAATTATCTTGCTATTACAATACTATTATAATGGTAATCTTAAATTGTAGGAGAGTAGAAATGGATAAGAAAGGGGAAAACTAAGATAATAAAAGCCTTTAAATAGGAAGATTCAAATACTCAAGAACTCCTAATACCACTGAGAGGTATCTAAGTAATGACATTGCCATCATAAACATGAGTTAAGAAGGTCCAGTTCCTTGTCAAAGTTAATGTGATGCTATGAAAAGATACTAACCTCATTCCACCTACTCTTTTACTCTCTTTGCACATACAAAGATAAGTGTCAGAAGAAATCTGGCTTGGCAAAGAATCAGTACTATTTCAGGAAGCAGAAAACATTTTCTACTCAGAAACTTTAAAATCAACACTAACTGAATAGACTACAAGAGTTTGACAATGTCTTTATGCTACCTTAGATAACAGAAATGAAATTTGCTAATGATATGTCTCCCAATAATGCAAAATACAATTTACAGCTGGAAGGTATTTCTGTCAAACATATTAATAATCCAGAACAAGTTCTAGCAGATACTAATATTCTGAACTGTCAGTGTGGTTCCTCTAAGCATTGAAACAAAGAATAAAATAGTTCATTTTACTAGTACTAGTCTACAGGAAAACTAATTACATTAATCCAACATCATATAATCATTTATCAAAACCACATCTTGATGTATTTTAATTATCAGGAAAGTTACAACAGATCAAAAAGTAATTTTCTCTTAGTTTTTCTACCTTTTTCAAAGACCTTCAAATATTTATGGTTCATAAATTATTTATATTTAACATAAAAAATTTGCAATAAAATATATCAGGCTTATCTCTCCATTACTTATAAGTAAAACTGCATGAAAAATTAGAGCTTTCATAGGAAGTATTGTAATTATCTGAAAAAATAAAGAAATATATACACTGTGCTTTATTTAATATAATAAATATGTCTTTGCGAAATTTGTTTAATTATTCCACCTTTCATTAAATAAGGCTTATACCTAGCATGAACTGTAGGTATCGGTTCATATACTGGTAGTAATACATTATGATTAATTAAAAATTCTGTATATTGAATTACTATTTTCCAGTGAGAATTTATCATTTGGCTATAGTAGTGAGTGAAATAAGCTCTACTTGAGGTCTTAAAAGAATTATAATTTCCAAGTGAAAGGCAAAAACGGTTTTAATTTTAGTAATTTTGATTCCCAGATTTGGAAAAATAAACTGTATAGTCTTAATAATGGTAGATATTTAATAAGAGGGAGATACAATAAATTTTCTCCAACACAAAATGATAATACACTAAAATTTCTGTTTTGGCTATAGAACAATTTACAAAACAATATCTTGTATGAAAGGACACCAATACATTTCCATGAATTTTCTCTGGTAGTAAAATATATAATATATTGAAATGACAAGTACATTATAAATTAGCCTGGGGTATATATGGAACCATGATATATAAGTATGTAAACTACATATTGGAAAGGACTGTTTCGTCATTTGGCACAGACAGCAAGGCATTAATTTGTCCTATCTTGAAAATCTAGGTATAGGTAATTTTCTATTGTTAAATAATGCTATTTTTTTCTCCAGAAAGTATAAGTGGGCCACAATTGGCTTTGCTAAGGCCTTATTCCTTGTTCTATGCTTAAAGTTCATCTGTAGTGGTGATTGAAGATCAGTGTGTATGTCAGGGGTAGAAGCCTTGGGTTGTGTGCAAGGTAAGTGTATTATTTCTATACTCTCTCCTCTTTACTGTGTAATACTAATTTCTCATTCATTCAATCATCCATTCATTATTGTGGATCATTCAAAAATGATCATAACTTCTACAATTATCGAGTATAGGAAGACGATGGAGTTGGAAAGACTAACTTTAGGAGTCTACAGCAGTAAGAACGTTTTCAGGTTAAAGACAAATTTAAAGTTAAAACCAAAATGCACTTTTTTTTGCTATGTTAGAAATTCTTCTGCTTAAAATAGATTTTTTTTTTACTTCTCCAGTTAATAAGATATATAAATTTTCCTCAACACTAAACTGGCCTTCATGGCATCCACCAAAATGTAATAAATATTGATTTTATAAAATATTTGTATATCAGGACCATGGTATCTATAAGAACACCATTTTGAGTGCTTTTATGACCTCACTATATCCATTTCACAATTCTAAGAAAACTATCAAGTTAGCTTAAAAAATTGAGGCTAACTTAACTACCTCTGTCCACATTATATGTATTATTTATTTGTCCATGCTATTTTTATTTCTCCATCACATTATCCTGTCTTTGTCAGACTCTCAATCAGAAACATTAATCAGCATGAGCCTAATTCAAGCAGACACAAGACAAAATAATAACTATTACCACAGATGCTTTGTTATTTCTTTTCATTCTTCCTTTCCCATCATTCTCATAGCCAAAGTTGGTCTTTGATTTTGAGAAGCTTCAATATTAAGAATCATTCTAATTATACCAAAACCCCACACTTCAGCAAAAGCAATAGGAAACTGTTCTAACTTTTGATCAAAGAGCACTGAGGTCCATCCTCAGTGAAAAGTACAGATGGTGACAGACAAAGCTGAAAGCTTCTGAGTACATCACAGAAGTTAAAATAACAGTGGTTTTCCATCTGTTAACATATTCATATTTACCTCATTTCCCCACAAGTACTCCTCTTTACTTTCCACTCACACTGGCAAATCTCAGCAGGCAGTGAGTAGTTGGCATCTATTTTCATCTTGTAGTAGTTCTTGAGTCTCCATTTTCTAAACAGCACGATATTTTAAAGACAAGTGCCAAGGATATATTCTTGTTCATTCCAGCCTTGAAGAAGTGTTTGAGTATTCCCATCCTTCAGCGATTTTTAGTTTAACTGTTCAGTACTGGTGACAAATATACATGACTATGGATGTCAAAACACTGGATATATATTTTTTTCTTACTGGCATCTGTACATTCCTTGTTTTTATAGTTTCAAAACATTTTTCTCTAATTATTTCAAAAAGCTGAATTCAGAGAAATGAGAGAAACCTCAAAATGAAGACAAAGTGTATATATGCCTATATATATAGTTTTATAGTATTTTTAGCTATCATTTTAAGATTCAGCTTAATACTATCAAGTCCAGTCATAATTATGATTTAAAAAGGGAACCAAGACTTAAACTAAACAGCTTTCATATAGTTTCAAATAAATTTACTTTCAACTATATAAATGAATGTAAAATAATGAACAGTGGTCCTGATTTTTCATTCAATTATTTGTGGGAATTTTAATTGGTAGCAAAATCAACATAAGCAACTCCAAATAGTGGAACAGCTCTTGGTTAATAAAACAAAAATCATTCTTAAATTAAGCCTTTATTATCTGGAGACAAATTCATCAAAATTTTATAAATATGTTTGTGCATTTTAAGGAGAGCTTGACAAAATTTTCTTCAAATTATCGATATATGGGATAATATATACTAATTTGCTACTCTTATTGGTCTTAAATTCATGAAGATTTTGGCCATCTAAAATATCTCTTTAAATGACAGGGATGCAGGATCAGTATTTTTTTTTTCTTTTTTGGATTTTTGGACCACAGCTGTCGGCACGCAGGGGTTACTCCTGGCTCTCTGGTCTCAGAAATCACTCCTCACGGGATCGGGTGACCATATGGGATGCCAGGAATCGAGCCAGGTTGGTCCTGGGTTAGCCACATGCAAGGCAAATGCCCTACTGCTGTGCTATCTCTCCAGCCCCCACCCCAGGACTATAACTCTTACATATAAACAGGTTTCAGAGGGTTTCTGAATTAAGTATAAATTCACAGTATTAGAAACCAAAGTAAGTCAGAAAATACTATTGAGTTCGAAATATAACAAGTTTCAACATAAACAATGCACTTCTGGATGTGTAACTAAAGTAATGGAAGAGGGATAGCATTTGGGTACCATTGTGTGTGATTCAAATAAAGGTTTGCTGAGATAAAAAGTCAAGAAATATGACATGTTACACAAATTTTTAGGATATGGAAAAAGTAAGGTGAATGAGTGTGATTCATTGAAGGCTTACAGTAAATAGAAACTTCTTTATAAAAGTTCTTTTGGGGCCACACCCAATGATAATCAGGGGTCATTCCTGTCTCTGAACTCATAAATCACTCATGCAGTGGATTTAGGGAAACAAATAGATGCAAGGATCAAATCCAGGTTGGCTGAAAGCAAGGTAAATACTCTCCAGCAACTTTTATTATAATTAATTTGCTTTACTTTTTAATTTTCACCTAATACTGGAACATTGGTTTTTTAATCAATATTCTAAACTTTTTTACATAATGGAGGAATAGGAAAGTGTATTAGATTTAAGCCTGATATTACTTAATGCTACACTTAATTAATATTTCTTGGTTACTTATTTCTAAACTTAGAAGCAGTTACATAAATAGAAAAATAACCTCTTAACCTGTTTCATAATTCTGAATTCATAATTAACTTCTTAAATTTCTAAAAAAATACTTCTTTCAGTTAGTGATTGAAATATTTAAAAATGTCTATTAAAAATTCCATTTTTTACTGTTTATTTGAAAAAAATTAGAATTTAAATTACCATATACATGCTACAAGATTTTTTAAAAAAGATTTTCTTTTTTTTTTTATTTTTTTTTAATTATGACAACAAAGATGCAAAGAAAGAGGACAGGGTAAAGTTACAGTGGAAGCCCAATCACCCATAAGCAGAATTCTCGGTAATCCCATTGATGAAAATTAAGAAAAACAAAACTGAACCCATGTACAATACAATTAATTTGTCCCTCAAATCCCCAGTTGTATTACATACTATTTCTTAGCAGCACACAATATAATCCAAAGAGATTAGATTTATGTAACTCCTTAAACATTGAGGGCAAAGTACATTTATCTAGTTCCATGCACATGCTTACTAGTTTAAGTTAACCTCAAAAGTTTTAGTGGGTTGTTTTTCTTAAGGATTGGAGTCAAGGGAAAATAGTAAAAAATGGTGTTAGAGTGGCATTTGTTTGCATAGGCCCACCAAAATATAAGGGACATGGAAAGAAAAATTATGGTCTAAATACAAGGAGACCCTACCCCTGAAGTTTCCTGGCACAGGACTGACTCTAGGCTCCAGGCAAACTAATTTGTCCAATTCAAGTCATCGTCTGTAGTGGCAATACACCTTCATTCCTCACATAGTCTCTGTTGTTGGTATCATGCTTCTGTATTAAAGGTCCTGGAGTCTGCATATCCCATATTGCAGTCAGGATGGTGCAGAGCATCCTCTCGTTTCACCTCACACTTAAGGGGCACTAAAGAGAACCATGTCCTGTAGAGCAGGTCATTGTTGTTGTCAAGTCTTCTCAGTGTAAACGGAAGTCTCTTTTTAGGAGGTCGATGTCAGACCCTTGGTGGTGTCTTTCCTGGTAGAGGACTGCTTCCAGCTGTTGCTATAAAAGACCTTGGATGTTTCGTAGATAGCTTGCCTGGTTCTGGCGTGAATGGAGGATGCCCATTCTTCTGAGGCCTGTGCCAGGTCATTATATCAATGTTCAGGGTGTAAGGTACATTGTACTGAGATTTATTAGATAAGAACTTATCTGTAGGTATAGTGTTTTCCTATTTTAATGTGTCTATGCAAAGAAGGATCAATGCCATGAAGCATTATTGGTGCATCTGGAGGCAATAGGAACAAGACCAGCAATTTCCATGACATAGTTCAATCATAGGCATTAAACTGAGGGACAGTTCCACCAACAATCCTTATTGAACAGCTTACAAAGAAAAGACAAGATGAAAAGTGGATAGAAACATCATGGTAGAAGAATATAGAGAGAGTTACAGCCGTTAAAGAAAATATACATAAAATATTCAAAAGATATATGTGTTCAATTTATGTCCTTCTAACTAGTTCTGGGATTGTTAGATCCACTGTATGTCTTTGGTCTGAGATTAGAACTGTGTATTATTGAAGTTAAGAAGGGTAAATCGGGGGTACTGATGGTTGGGAGGAGTATACATTTTCTTATCTAAATATTGTTCAAACAGGGAAATAAAATGACTGATGAATTAGGACTGTCTGTTAATTTTAATGCAAGCTTTCTATATTACCTTATAGTAATTATTCAGTGCAATAACATCCCAGGGGATTTCCTGAGCTGCCTCTATTACCAATTTCTTCAGGACTTTCATTTTCTATCATAGAATAACCTCACAAATTCTTAACATAAACATGTATTCTTATTAATTTAATAGGTCACCTATGAGCTCTCATTGAATAAGTGTACATTGACATTTGTATATTTGCATTATATATATCCTTTGTATATTGGCATATGAATTCAAATAAAAAGTACTTAGGCCTAATAAAAAGAAATGGAAACCCTTAGCTATAAGTATAATCTCTGTGCAGAGCCATATTTTGCAAAACAAAATATACCATGATTATTTCTAATTGTCAATGAATAAAAAGTCCCACACATTCTCATATATTTGTCAGAGATCACATACAAGGGAATAATTATACTCTTCCTTGCTCTAATCTTTTTGTTCTATCACTGCACATGTTTCTAAATAGTTTAAAGGCATAAAAAAGCATCATGGAAGCACCTGCTACTCATTTGTTTAGCTAAAATCAATAAACATAAACAGAATCTTAAGGTATATAGATATAAAAAATTCAAAACAGCATTAGAAGACCAAGAGAAAAATGAACATAGAGAAGATAAGTTAGAGGAGTAGATAAATATAAGCATACCATATTCAAGGATCAAAATGATTATTTGATTTTCAAAAGAAAATACATAAATGATGTATAAGCAAATGTAAACTATCCAGAGAACAAATTTGAAAATATGTAGATGAGTAATATAGGTAGCACAGGAGTTAATATTTTTGCATTGGATGCAGCTCATCCTAGTTCTATTCATATTACCACATTTGGTACTTCTACACTTCCAAGAGTAACCCAGTGCACTAAGCCAGGAATAGTCCCTGAGAAATACTGCGCCCAACATTGCAAAGAAAGCAAAATATGTGAAGAAGCAGTAGAAATTAATCTACCAGAGGCAGGAAGAACAAAAGCTAATGAAAAATAAACAAAAATATGTGCCCTGAGAAAGTTATCAAATTCTACCAAAATAGATAAATAAATAAATAAAAGACTTTTTTTCAAAAGAGTAATATTCTTGCATATAAAGTAGAGGGCAGAGTTATGATCTGACAATCAACCAAACAATATAATTAGGAAATGTCTGCTAAGGCACAATTACTACACTCTCAATTAGAGTTATCACTCTGGTATTGGTTGTGACAGATGTTTAGATAGAATTATATCTTGATGTTGAAAATTTACATTCCTGTTAATGATACAACAATTTTAAACAACAATGAAATTTAAAAATGGGCAAAGAGAAACTAGCTCTTTTACAATGCCAACAATTTTTTATAATATAAATTCAATAATAAGAGGTGACACTTAGAAAATTATTTTAACTGTTTATTCAAACATATTAAAGGAGTTTGTTAAGTTATTGTTTTATTTTTTTCCAGTTCTGGGTCACACATAGCAGTGAGCAGGACTTACTTCTGGCTCTATGTAGGATCATTCCTAGAAAAGTTTGTGGAACCATATATGGTTGGTGCCAGAGATCAAATCTGGGATGGCTGCACAGTACTATAATTGATGCCCACAAGTTATGATTTTATATTACTTCTCTTATGCTTTTTGGCTAATCATTAAAATATTAAGTATTTACTAAAATAAACAAATATTTTAACTTTCAAAGTTTTACTTAAACAGTTTTCAAATAAACTTATAGCTAACTTAGTTGATAAGATTAAAAAATTTATTTTAATGGCTAATTCTGTTGATTACCATATTTTGTTCTTAGCTCCGCATTTGGTAGGAGTTATAGCACTTCAGGAAATACATAAAAATATAGACAACTTGATACAATTCAAACAGTACTTTGCATTTTTGTTACTTACATGTCACACTTTCACATATTCAAGTTTTTGTGTTCTAAACAATAAAAATCCATGATTATTCAGAAGAATACCATATTTATAAAATTTATTTATTGTGGGGGGGCACACCTGGCAGTGCAGTCTTAAATAACCATATGGGGGCACAGGGATTGAATCTGAATTAGCCTTCTGCAAGGCAAACCTCCTATCCATTGCACTATCCTCCAGTCCTTAGCCATCTTAAAGTGAAGATGGAATCTTTAAGATGAAGAAAAAATAAAGACTATAAGCACAATACTGCTAACTAATGTAATACATGCATACAATAAAAGATCTGCCTGAGAAGCTGTATGTTTTCACTACATTTGAACAAATTTCAAATATCTTCAGCTATTTTCTTTTTTACCTTCAATGGCAAAGTATTTTATTTCTTTCTTTGCTCAAGCCATTTATAAGCATTGAATGATAGAATTTACTTTACTCTCAAGACCAGAAATTAGTATATACTCATATTTCTTTGTAAAGGTTTTCTTCCTGACAAAGAATGTGTGCAACTCATTTAATAAAATAAACATAAGATAATCATGACTGTTTTATAAAAAGAGACAGTATTTTCAGCAGCAGGATATAGGTTATCACTTACATTCCCACCTATAACAAATAATATCAGTGCATTTTTTCAATTTACAAACTGTGTAGAAATTATTGGAACTCTGTATTAGTTAATATAGAATGCTTTAAATTTTTATTTTCTTCACTTTTATCTGTTTTAAACAATATAACTTTTCTACTTGCAGAAAACTTGAGTTCTGTAGATTCTGCTAACAATAATGTGCATATATAGCAGAACTCAAATTTAGTCATTTGAAAGCATTTTACTTAATGCAAACACTATCAGGCATTCTAAAGAAATAAAAAAAATGATGGGAAAATCATATTCTGAATTTGCAGAAAATAAGCTTCTGTCCAACATTAGTAGCTAACAGGATAACATAATACTTCGTTGAAAGTCAAATGAAGATTCATTTTTGAAATGAGATGTTCAGATTGTATAATCTATCTCCTTTACATAGATCCCACTAACTCAATAATAACTAATTGCACCATAACAATTTTATAAAAACAAGAATGAGAGCGGTGCTAAAGAACTTTATTAGAATTAACATATGATATACCAAATGGCAAAATCTTTAAGCAAATAGAACTTCTCAAAAAGAAATGTAAAGGATATGATAAAAACATGGACTAATAATTATTTAGCAAAGGAAATATTTAATTATATATAATAAATAAATATCTTGGGCCAGAGAAATAGCACCGCAGTAGGGAGTTTGCCTTGCATGTGGTCAACACAGGACAGACCTCGGTTCGATTTCCAGCATCCCATATGTTCCCCCGAGCCTGCCAGGAGCAAGTTCTGAGTGCAGAGTCAAGAGTAACCCTGGCATCACTGGGTGTAGAATAAAAACCAAAATAAATAAATAACTATCCCATAGTTACAGAAATTTCTGGGTGACCATTGTTTTACAGAAATCAAGCTAAAATTTCACTAAATTGTATAGGGGTCAGAGAGATGGAAAGCATGTACAGCAGGTACAATGCTTGCCTGGTGTGTGGTTGAACCAGGTTTGATCTTTGGCATTCCGTATGGTTCCCTGAGCACATCCAGGAGTGATTTCGTGAGAGTAGAGTCAGAAATATCACCTGAGCACCATCAGGTATATTCCCAAAACGAACAAAACTTAGTCTTTGTATAGAAAATATTTATTTTATTTTATTATTTTTTAAGTTTCGGGACCATGATCAGGAATTAGTGACAAGGGTCAGAAATTACTCCTGGTGATCCTCAGAGAAGAATTGGGAAAAATGGGGATTGAACTCAGGTGGGCCACATGCAAGGTGAGTGCCTAGTCACAGTGCCATTTTTCCTGTCACAGAAAATAATAAGTTTCTTATTTGCCCATTAGAGAAATGGACACTTGGCTTGCTTCCAGATTTTGGATAAGATTTAACAGTGATTCAATGAAGATTGTAAATGTCTTTTCTAATTTTTTTTTCTCTAAGGATAGATGCCAAAATGAATTGCTAGATGATATTGATTCCAAGTTTTCTGAGTGTTCATATTGTTTTTGCAATAGGCTAGACCAGAAAACATTCCCAGTGAATGATCCTTTCCCCCCATATTGAAACAACACTGCTTGTTTTTGTTCTTTGTGATATGTGGCAATCTCAGTTTTGTGAGATATCTCAACTTTTTTTTTTTTGGGGGGGGGTTTTGGGCCACAGCCGGCGGTGCTCAGGGGTTACTCCTGGCTGACTGCTCAGAAATAGCTCCTGGAAGGCACGGGGGACTATATGGGACACCGGGATTCGAACCAACCACCTTTGGTCCTGGATCGGCTGCTTGCAAGGCAAACACCGCTGAGCTATCTCTCCGGGCCCGAGATATCTCAACTTCTGTGTGAGATATCTTACTATTATTTTGATTTGCATTTTTAATCAGTGATGCAGAGTTATTGCTTATATAATTCTGTCCATCTGTATGTGTTCTTTAAAGAATATACTGTTCATCTCTACCGATGTTGCTTTTATCTTGAAAAGTTGTACTAGTGCTTTCTATATCTTGTATATTAACACTTTTTATTGAGTGATGGTAATATATTTCCCAGTTAGTTGGAATATTTTTATTTGAATCCTTATTTTGTTTTGGTGTAAAAGCATCTTAGTTTGATGTAACCTATATGTTACATGCATATTTAAATCACTATAATATGTGTTCCTGCATTTTTCTGAAACTCATTTTATAAAGATCATAGTTTGGTGACTGTCGACTACTTTGATATTATAGCTAATACAAAAAAAAACTTTATTTTCAGAATACATAGATTAAAAATTTAGAAAAAAATTTTCTAATGTTGCTGTGGTAAATGAGGCCTTATGATATTATATCTTCTGTAAGTGCACCACAAATGATAATTTAGTGGAGAAGTGAATCAAGTTTGAAGACAATTTGTCTAGCTCCTATATGCCATCTTCACTTATTCATAGCTAAAGTTTCTATAGCCACAATGGAATAGAATTGACTGCTATTTCATAGGAAGGTATTTGTAAAGACTAGACATTATTTTATAACAGATCAATCGAATATAGCTGACTAAAAATGCAAGCAGGGGCCAGAGCGGTGGCGCAGCAGTAGGGCATTTGCCTTGCAAGCGGCTGACCTACAATGGACCACAGTTTGATCCCCAACCTTCCATATGGTCCTTCAAGCCAGGAGTGATTTCTGAGTGCATAGCCAGGAGTAAGCCCTGAGTGTCACCAGGTGAGCCTCCACCCCCCAAAAATGTAAGTAGTCTTTCAGTATATATAATAAGAACTATGACTACTCACTAAAAGAACATTAAAATAAGCATATTTGGGAATTTCTTTTCAGATTATTGTAGTCAAATATACATTTTTAGAAGCGATTCATAACATGGTTATTTCATTATTATGTAAATAATCGCATTGTATTATTTTTATTGATGATGATGATGATGACAACGTTTTGGGGCCACACTTGGCTCTGCTCTCAGTAATCTTTCCTGGTGGGTTCAGGGATACTAGGGATGGAATCTGGGACCTTCTTTACTATTCCTCTTGCCCTGATTTTATTTATTTATTTTGTTTTAAAGCAACACTTGACAGTATTGTTAGTGAATCACACAGAGTACACACTCTGCATTTCCCAAAACAGACACTTTGCCCTACTTTCCTCTTTTCTTCACCTACTACTTTTGAGTTGTAGATATGTACCTAGCCGCCATTATTAGCAATAGATAGGTATTTTTATCTGTTAACTACATTGGCCTTGCCCCCACCCCAGGTGGATTGAGTCAATAAAAATCATACAAGGAAGCCAATTGGTGTCTCAGTCCTCTAGGCTGGAAGCCCCTTGACCCCATGTTTTTCTCACTTAAAAAAATTCAGTAGTCAGGATTTAATCTTGGCTTCTCAAACAAGTATTACTCATGGCAGATCTCAGGACATCATACATATGAGGTGTCAGGATTTTAACCCAGGTCAACTGATGGTCAATAATCTTGCTAACCACTAATTATTCTATTTTTAAAAGACTTATTAATTTGGTAATTGATAAATTATTTATTTTTAAATAATGTTCTAATGCCAATATGGATTGAATCCTTTGCATGCCACATTGTCCCTGTCTCAAATACAGCCAGGAATAATTCTTATAAGCAGAGCCAGGAGTAACCACTGAACATAGCTTCTGGTCACCCTTCCACCTGATGAAAGAAAAATGAAAAGAAAAAGTTAACTTTACAACTTACAAATAGGAAGCATTCCTATAGAAAACCGACTATATTAAAGTTCAAGTAGAGATATCGGTATAAAATTATTAGCCTATTAAAATTTACTTCATGAATTAACAAAAATTTAAATTTGGAGTTGGGTTGGAGAAATACTACGGCAGTTAAGGCATTTATCTTCTATTCAGCTGACCCAAATTTGATCTTTGACATCACATCACATAGGTTTTTCTGAAGACTTTCAGGATTAATTTCTGAGCACAGAGCTAAGAATAACCCCTGACCATCACTGTTGTGACCAAGCAATAAACAAGCAAGTAATAATAAATGAATAAATAAATTATAATTTTTATTGTCTAATAAGTGTCTGTTACATTTCTTATGTATGCAATTCTGTGAAACTATAATTTTCACATAATCAGAGGCTACTGAAATTAAATGTAAATAAATATCAAAAAACTATGAAACTGTTGATTTAAGTACATTAAAATGTAACATAGAGCGATTTATTTTGTATATTATACTTTTGTCAAAAATATCGATAATTATAAATTAGTAACTATATTTTATTAGATGCTCTATCCAACTTAAGTATTTATCCAATAAGTACTATTTGAGATTAAGATATCCAAAGCAAAACAAAGAATAAATACCCCCAGGAAACAACATAAAAACAGGTCAGCAGAACCAAATTTATCATGGCTAGTTTAGAGGGGAGGAACAATAAGATCATGATTAAGACAAAAAAAAATCTTTGGTGGAGGGTATGGTGTTGGACTGTTGTGTGCATAAATTCCAATCTTGAATAAGATTGAAATCACAATGTTGAAATTTATTTTTTATGGGAATTCTGACCAGAACACCTGAGAATAGTTGAAATCTAAGCTCTTCTATTAGTTTTAAGCTCTTTTATCATTGCATATAATTCTTCTAATGCCCTACATTCATGCTACCTCGCCAGCTCAGGAAGTTACACTTTTAATAAATGAACAAATTCTCATCCTTGTAATTCAGAGTCAGTATTTACACATATACAGAACGTCCTTCCCATCAACCATATACAAAAAGATCTATGCTTCTCAAAGTACCATAATAAAACATCTCTTTAGGAATTCATCTCTGTTGTAAAATACGCCATTTAATAAAAAAAGCATTAAATTAAGTTTTTATTAAATGCTCTGGATTAATTCCCATAGTATCAAAACTTATAAATTAAGGACAATAAACATTTGTCAAAAATAAAAAGAAAAATAATTGTCAATCCAAAACAAACTAAAAAATTTCAGCATAGAAATTTTGGTGATGTAATTATCTAGTGCATATACTTTAGTCTGAAAATTTAAAAAAAACTAAAAAGAGTCTCAATCATTGTCATACTATCACCATTCTTAGTTTAGAAAACAATATTTTTGAGTCAGCAGCAGAGAACTACAGTTACAATTTTTGATGTAACAATTCAGCATATATTCTCCTCTGTGGGATTTCTTGTTTTTGTATGATGTTATAATATGTTCACTTTCATCTAGGAAGTTAACCTAACTCCTTTTATTTTTAACACTGAAGAGGTGTTAGTTAGTTGGTATCAATTTCCCTAATCTGTATCGGATCCATAACATAATGGAACAAATTTGCATAAACTGTACTTGGCTCTCTTCCCCTTAATTCTTTATTGGTAGATGAAGATATGCTAGGTTTGCAGATTAATGCTAAAGTACTAGAGATAACAATGAGCTCTTCCTTTATAGAAAAATATTGCTTACCTCTCTACTACTGCTAAAAGTTATTAAAATGTATTTATAGTTCTAGAACAATATGTAATTTCACCTTCTACTATTTGTGTAGACCTATAAAGATATAATCTAATTATGCCTTTCTACCTCTAGCCACAATATATCCAAACAAAACTCTTCTAGACCATGTGTTTAACAAATTGCAAGCACTTAAATAAAATATTTTCTGTGGTATTTTAATATTATTTTAATAGTATTGTTTAACTTCATCAATTAATTTGATCAATTTTAACATTATTATTTTACTACATTATATGCCAATAACTTCCAGTATTGAAAGTTAGTATATAATTGCTATTCTAAGGACGAAAAGAATAAATGACTTAATAAGAATCAAATCTCTTTTTATGAGTTTGTGTTCTACCTCTGATAAAAGAAAGTTCATATGAGCTATAATCACATGCTTGAGAGTTTGAAGATATTTTTTTTTATTTTGGAGAGTGGGAGTATTAGGTCCCACTTGGCAGTGCATTGGGCTACTCGTGACTTTGTACTCTGGAGTCACTCCTGGCACTGCCTAGGGGATTTGGGGATGACAGGTGTTAAACCAGGACACATGAAAGTCATATGCTCTAATCCTTATATTATTTCTCTGGGGCATCTTTATTTTTCAAACAGATGTAATTTAATTTACCAAAGCTGCATTCAACTATGAAAGTTCTTTGAAAACTTACATAAATTTGTGATTATATAGTCCTTTTAAAGATCTAGAGCAGTAATAAGGATAACTTCCCTCACTGGGTTTATTTTGTCTATTTTATTTGTAACTAGGAATCTTCTCTATTTGTTGAGATAAAATACATTAAGACTAAAACTGACAGGAGCTGGAGCAATAGTATAGTGGGTAGGGTGTTTGCCTTGCACATATTAAACTAGTTCAGTCCCCAATAGCTTATGTTCCCCAATCCCAGCCTGGAGTGATTCCCTAAGCACAGAGACAAGAGTAATCCCTAGGCACTGCTAGATATGACCAACAACAAAAACAATAAAAAATTGAAAAAAATATTAAAACTGGCAGGTGAGAATATATGCTAGCTTTAGAAATTTGAGCTATAAAACCTGCAACTTACCATTTAAATATGATTCTAAATTTGAATGATACTGTATTATTCAAATATAAATTTCTATTAATAAAAAATAACTTATAGAGAAATAGTTTATTCTTGAGTATCTAGAAGGATACATGAACCTAAGTGTTGAGAAGTGGAACAATTGTCAAACACAACAGAAAATAATGAATCTGGCCCAAGTTAATATTAATTTAAAACAAAAAAGTGTGACTGCAACAAGTAAAGCATGAGAAATATTTTAAAATAAATTAATGCATATTAATAAAAGTTAAAAATTGATTCATTGAAATTCAATTTAAATAGATCCAAATTGGTATATTGAAATTTGGTAGAGGGAAAATATCAAATGTTTATAATGCTTTTTAGGGTAATGAGGAGGAAGTTTCTTATAAAATATTTTTTTCACAAAAGAGTTACCTATCATGCATTGAGACAAAGGAAAAAAGACCAATTCTTCTTTAATACTGATGACATTTTGAGCCATTCAAGACTTATAAGGCAATGTGAATTGTAGCAAGATAAAGTGAGATAAAACAAAAGACAACTCAGAGAATTTAGGGCCAGAGCCATAGTACAGTGGGTAGGTCATTTGCCTTGCATACAGCTGATCTGTTTCGATCCTCTGTATCCCAAATGGTCCCTCAAGCCTGCTAGGAATGATTCCTGAATGCAAAACCAGAAGTAGCCACTGAGCACTGCTGGGTGTGACCCAAAACAAAATTAAAAAACAAATAAAACAGGACTGGAGAGATAGCATTGAGGTAGGATAGTTGCCTTGCATGCAGAAGGACGGTGGTTCGAATTCCGGCATCCCATATGGTCCCACGAGCCTGTCTAGAGCGATTTCTGAGCTTAACCCCTGAGCACTGCTGGGTGTGACCCATAAACCAAAACTAAAACCAAAACCAAAACCAAACAATAACAAATAAAATAAAAAATACAGAAAGTAATAGAAATAGTTCACTGATGTTTGACAACTGCAGTGAATTGTTAGTAGTGAATATTGTTGACAATATTAAGGAATTTGCAATGCATAAGAGTAACTGTGAAAATCACTGATGAACTTTAGTATCACTAAAAATAAACTAAAAGTGAGGCTGGAGTGCGTAGGGCACTGATATTTCATACAGCTGATCTAAGTTTGATTATAGTCATCCCTTATGGTCAACTTGACTGCCAGGAATAATTTCTGAATGTAGGCAGAGCCAGGAATAACCCTGAGTATATCTGTTTCCACTTGTACATAACTTTCTTGGTATGATTTAAGAGAACCATAAATTTATTTTCTTTGTTGCTGTGTCGCACCCAGTGGCACTCAGGAGTAACTCCTGGGTCTGTACTCAGAAATTGCTCCTGGGAGGCATTGGGGAGCATATGGGATCCCAGGGATCCAACACAGGTCAGCTGTGTGCAAGGCAAATGCCCTGCAACCTAAACTATCATTCTGGCCCCATTCAAAAATAAAAAGTAAATTGGATCATTTGTTCCATCCTGATAATTTATATTAAAATGTCTTTTATTTTTATAAAATAAATAATAAAAATAAATAATATATAATAAAATGTATTTTATTTTTTTAAAAATACCATTTAAGAAATTTAGATATTTTGTGAATCTAGTATTAAATGTTAAATATCTGTGACACTTTTTTTGGCTTCTGGTTTACACACCTACCACGGGTGGGTTGCTAATCCCAGCTTTGTGCTTGGTGATTGGGGGGTCAGGGTCAGATTTTGTCAGGACCAAACAGCGGTCAAATGCCCCTTGTACTTTCTCTCTGAATTACCCATTGACATATTACACTTTACTAAGTATATTGATTTTGCTAAAAAACAACAAAAACATAAATCTCTTTTAAAATTCAGAACTTCAAATTCATCTCCAAAATTTACATATCTGTTTTCCACATGCTGGTATACAATAAGAAGAATTAGACAATTCACTCTTATTTGTTGACTGGGGTCTTTATTTACAGGGTCAGGGGAAGGGTACTACCTGGTGTTGCACAGAGCTCCATGCTTAGGAACTGCTCTGGTGATGAAACATAGTATTTTGGGATTAGACAGTATTTCCCTCATGCAAAGCATGAACTGAGTCCATTAAGATATCTTATATCTTCCTGGTCCCGGACTATCTTTTGAAATGTGAAATATAAAGCTTTTAAAATTATTGATAATCAATATAGTGTATAGTAGGATTTCTTGCTCAAATTTATTTTTAAAGTAATACAAGTGATTCAATTAGAAGAGTATGAATTAGACATCTTTTTTTTTAGAAAGACACATTTAGGATCTTAGCAAAAAGTCTAAGTTAAACATGATTAGTAAAATTTATTGAGTCATTATTCTTCCACTGTACTTTCTTCTACATTGTTAACACAATCCAAGTTCTTATCCCTCTCTAGGTACTAATATAAATTCTTGCCAATACCACATTCATGGTCTGGGCTGAATGATACCAAAATTTAATGTATTATTTATCTTCCTTGATTCTACTTTTTGCACAAGGCTCTCTTTTAGCATATGGTTATTTTATTCCTGAATTATAAATATTGTGTTTAGGTTTTGTTTCTAATTAAGAATTTTTATCCTTAATAAAGTGATCACCAAAAACAAAATGCTTAGTAAGTATAATAGTTAATCATCTTAGTAACAGTGTATGTGGAAATTTTTTATTTTATATTATATGGTTGAGTGTAAAATATTTAATGATTACCTAGAAAAACTAACTAATATATCTGAGGCATACTAAAGTAAGAGATCCTGGGAACTGGAGGGGTGTAAAAAAATTCAAGCAAAGTATACTCAGTGGAATGTGATAAAATACTTGACAGTGTAGTGGTCCTGATATCTTTGAACAAATACCTTACAAAGGATTTGACAAACATAAGTAAAATAATTTAGAAGTTATCAAAATGAGAAAATATTAAAAAACAGAACTCCAGATTTTCAGTAGAGGTCTATTTATTAAAATAGTCATAACATTCCCTAGGGAGAAGTAGCATTGAACATGTAATGTTTGGGATAAATGGAAATTAAATGTCAGAAAAGCCATCCAAATGCACTAAAAATGATAAGAAAAAAAAGCATAGAGTTGGGATGTATGAATAAGAAACAGAATTTTAAAAGTGAAAATAGAATTAACAAGAGACAAAATTATTACTTCCCTAAACATCTATTTTTCTCTTGACTACCCATTTATAAACTATATATCCAAATACCATGCTATATATGCCCAGGTGACCAAATTCTTGTCATGACACATTAAACTAAATGTTATAAGAAAATTGGTTTTTGCTGGAGCTAAAAAGATTATTTGTAATGGGTTTTCTTTGTTTCTCTTCTCAAAACTTGGAAATATCTTTCATTTGTGTTGGCTTCAAACATTGGTATTAGAACAATGATTGTGTAGAAGATTGAACGGAATAACCAATAACCTTGAAATAGGATGTAATCAGGTCCTGTCAGAAAGCCAATCTATAACTTAGACACTCAAACTTTGTTATGACTTGGATAATTGGCAAACTACAGCTATTTTCTTTTTTTTTTAATAATGTTTTCTTTATTTAAACATCCTGGTTACAAATAGGTTCATAATTGAGTTTCAGCCATAAAATGCACACACCCCTTCACCAGTGCAACTTTCCTGCCACCAATGCCTCCCATTTCCCTCCTCTTTGTAGCCCCTGTCTTTGAGACAGGCATTTTAATTTCTCTCTCTATCATTGCCATGGAAGTTGTTAGTGTATAGAAGCTCTTTTCTATTTATAGTCACTAGGAATTATTAAAAGAAGAGGGAAGATAAGTAGTTTACTTGGCTTTTGTACACTAACATGCTGCTTTTCAGGTTGCTTATTATAACTTGAAAAGCATTTTGGAGTGGGGTAGCATTAACTTTAATATATCAAAGTGAGGCTTGAAGAAAAAACAAATTTGTCAGTTATAAAAATGAGAATTAAAGCAAAAGAAAAAAGATAAATTACAGAAACTGAATAATTGCAGTTAAAACAGAAAAAAGATTCTGAGGATAGCTAAAATATATACTATTTATTGGTGAAAATTTGTAAAATTAACAAGAAAGCAGAACATAAAATGTAACTTGAAATCCACTTGCATAAAAATGAACTAAGAAAGTAAGATATGCTTAATAATAATATAAAGAGTGTACAAAAGAGATCAGATCTGAAAAGAAATGAGGACAATTTGTCACATGTCTGTTTAATTCCAAATAAAGAGAACAGATAGAACCTCTCATATTAAGGTCTTTTTAAGTAGCACACATAATAGTTATAGATTATTAGATATATTAAGAAAGGATTTTAGTGATTTCAACATTTCCCAGTAATAAGGTAAGATATCACTTCCTTAGTATTATTGATATTTCCAGATCTTATCCTCAACTAAGTATGTCTAAATAATTTATGCAAAATTTTTGCTGTCTACATTACATTATAATAAAGAAAATTAAATTTTGTCTAAACTAGTAAAAACTACTAGTGTTATATAGCAAAGTTACTCTTAATATTTCTCCAACACATATGGGAACTAAGACAGTGACTGAGACAGTGATTTTGAGCTCAATGTAGAATAACTCATACTTTGTTTGAATTTCTCAACATATTTGTTGGCAATCATTTTCTCTAAATATCTCCAGGTACTTAATATCAGTAAAGGATAATCATATTTTTGTGAGGAATTTTATCTGTAAGGATATATTCATGCTATGTTAATACTAGTAGCAGCAGTAGTTGAACAAGAAGTGTTCATATTCCAGTTCTCTACAGAAGGTTCCAAATACAAAGATGAAAGATAAAAGAGTGGTCAATTCAATGAAAGCAAACTGGCTTGATCTCCCTGTTAACTTCTGTTACTTTCTACCATCTATTTCCTATCAAAGAGTTTCAAGAGTAGTTTCAGTAATATACAATCTCCTCCTTTATTTTTTGTTCCAGTCAGTATCTAATCCTAATGTTACTGGTTCCTATTTTTTTGAGTTTGTACTCAGTTCAGAAACCATTCTGTAGATAATAACCTAATGATAACTCATAAATAAGTGAAAAGTAAAACAAAGCTGAGAAGTCACCATCATCATATGCAATGCATTATCTAGAATAAAAGATACACGTAACAAAGAATGGGAGGATAAGTATGAAAAAATTAATACAAATGGAGACATGAGTTTATTGACTTTCTAATACCCTTAATAAATGCAGCAAATAAAACTGCTTAAATTAAAAATACAAGATTTAATATCATTTTAATATTTTTCTTATTATTATTACAACTTCATTACTCAAAATAAAGCAATGTTTCTTGTATGTTTTCTTTTCAAACTATATGTTCCTTTTATAGATCTGTTTGTGCTATCATGCTGTTAACTCTTTATAGAGCTTGCATTTGTCTTCTCACCTCTGCAGAACCACAGTGCTATGTGGAAAATGATCAGAAAAAGTAATGTTATATATTATGATTAATTTATTATATTAAAATATGTTCAGTATGCTACATTCATTAGCACTACTCTGCCCTCAATCAGCCATCTAAATTAAGCAGGTCTTTGTTTTTATAAACAGTATTTTCATACTGTGCACTCTATATTAAGTAAATTTTATATAATTATATCTTTTTTTGGATTTTGAGCTACTCCATTGCTGTTCAAGGGTTACTTCTGGCTATGCGGGATCATACAGGATGTTGGGGATTAACCGGGGTCTATTCCGGGTCAACTGTGTGCAAGGTAAGCACCCTATAACTGTGCTATTGCTTCACCCCCATATATTATTATTATATTTTAGTTAATTTCACCTTATTGGTTTATTGTATTATTTCAAGTTACTGAGAAAACCAAGGCATCCCACTCATTTTAGTAACTTCTTTATAAGAACTTTATATGATATTTATTAGTATCCTAGATATTTTTAGAAAGAACAAAATTAAAAATGAAACTAGTAGAAAATCAATAATGACCTCTTACAAAAAGATATACTATTGTTAACAAGATCTCAAATCGAAGGTTTTGAGGTATTTCTGACTATAAGAGTAAATTTGAATTAGAAATTATTTATCAATATTAGTCCAAAGTTATTTGAATGCCATATGAAGTAGTAAATGGAATTAGTCCATAAAATCATTGTTTCTCTGTAGAAATGTAACTCCATTTTAAATAAAACATTATTATTCCATTAATTTTGCATTAATTTAAGAATCTCTGCAAGTTGAAATTTGGAATTTAATTAACATAAGGGCACAGTTAATGTGCTCTTTGCAAATAACATCATAAAATTATTTTATATTAGTAGAGTTCTGAAACAAAACCAAAATTAAACAGAAAAAAACAGCAACAAAAATATGAAAACAAAAATAATTCTGTTTGCTACTGCTTGGATGCTTTTTAAATAATTAGCAATTTTTAATTCTCATTTTTAACAACACATTATCATAATTTGAAATAATAGCACTTAACTTTAAATAAGTATTTTTATGAACCATACATTCTGTTCTTGAATATAAACTGTATAATTCTATTTTAAAATAATTTAATTTAATAATTTAATTTATTTATTAATTTATTTCATTTCACTGTAATGTTTTCTTTAAAAAATAGTTCAAATTCATATTACAGAAATGTCATTAATCATCTATGTTTTTGTTAATTGTTGGTATAAAATAAACCTTCTATTCATGATTATGTTAATAAGATTATTTTCTGTTGTTTTACTCTTTCCACTTGATAAACATACACATTCATCTATATATATTATAGAGCATATATATATATGATATACATAATGAAGGGGGCATTGTTGGTGGGAATGTTACACTGGTGAAGGGGGGTGTTCTGTTTAGGACTGAAACACAACTACAATGATGCTGGTAATCATGGTGCTTAAATAAAATCATATATATAAAATAACACAGATGGAATAAAAGGAACAAAGCTTCCTGTAAAACATCAGGGAAGGATTTAAAGTCATTGTAAATCAGTGCTTCTCAAATAGTGGGGCATGCCCGCCGTGTAGTGGGCCATGCCCCCTGTGGGGGGCGCAGGCCTTTGACCTCGGCAAACATTGTCATAACAAGCGAAGCTCCCTGTTTCTTTCTCTGTATGTCTCTGGTGCTGAGAGTTGCTGTGTCCTGCTTCAAATCCCACTTAGAAAAGCTATACATTGCAAAACGTGCACATTGTAGCCATTAATCCAGACATCACCTCTGATTAAAAAATCAGTTCAAATTGTTTTATATATTTTTGTTTTGCAGGTTAAAGTTTTTTTTTTTAAATAAAGATACTATTTACATTAGCATGGGCGGCAGGAAAAAATGTTTTTCTTCTTCCTAGAGGGTCATGACAGAAAATAATTGAGAAACACTGTTGTAAATAGTGACAAGTGTTAACCTATTGAAGTTAAATAAAAATAGTAAGGGAAGAAACTATATTGAAGCACGCTTTTTCTTTTTCATTTTGTGTACTTTCTTTAAACAATAAGTGAGTTGTAATTTTTCTACAAAACTTTCTCTGCAAATATCAATATGGTCACATGATTTACTTCTTTCCTTAAATTTATGTGACTTAACACAATAATTGATTTAGACATAATGAACCATCCTTGCATTCCAAATGATCCTTTTAATATATTGGACACCTCTGATATTTTTAATGTATTATTAAATTTGGCAGACTAACATTTTTTTTGAGAATCTTTGCATCTGTAAAAATTCACTCAAGTATTTTTAGGATAAAGCAAATATTAATAAACTTTATGTAAGTAATAATACCTCAAAAATGCTAAATAAAGTTAAGCAATTATGAAGGCACTGCATATTCAGACTCTAAAACCACATTTAAAAGATATAGTAATCAAAACACAATGACACTGCAATAAATAAAATTTGAAAGAGAATTGTGAGCTCAGATTTATGAACAGGTAATCTCGATGAAAGGTATATTAGAATAAAGTGGATAAATGAATTCTTCTTTAACCATATTTGAAAAAGCTTTGTTACAAATTATCTGAGTAAAATGGTTAACCATATGCCTCTCGAAGCCTTCTAAAATAAACCTGAAAATTGGCTCACTGCCTCACATCACACACAACAGTTAATTCAAAATAAATCAAGAACCCTGTTGTGAGATTCTAATCTATAAAATACATGAGAGAATATAGACAGAGCTCTACGTTCTTGATTTTAAGATTATTTTCAATTGCTCTACTACATATACAAAGCAAAAGCCACAATGAAGAAAAGAGAATTAAAGAGACTACTATATCAAATTAAAAAAAACTTTTATACTGCAAAAGAAATTACATCTAAAATAGAGTAACCATTCTGATGGAGAAAAAGTATTTGTGTATTAAATATTTGATAAACCTTTTATGGAAATGACATACAAAGTATTATACAGCAACAGCAACAATAGAATAGGGTCATGCAAAAAGAAAGATACAGACTGTTCTCTCTCAATTGTGAGCTATAAAGGACCAAAGTAGAATAAAAGCATAAGGTCCAAAGCAACATAACCTAAGATCTTATCTACAGAACTGCGTTTACTATGACAGTGATCAATAAGGAGAGTATATTGGGACATGGTATGGTAGGAAAACCCTGAGATAATGGTTGAGGGGAAAATACACTTTAGTGGGGGGTGTGGTGAGGTGTTGGAGTGTGTAATTCTCTAAACTTTAAATCACAGTGACTAAAATTTAAAATGGTACAAGAGCTCCTCCCAAGAAGATAAGACATAAGGCCATTGGGCATATGGAAAGTGTTTACAAATTTACTATCAGGGAACTTCACAATAAAATTGACAAAGGACCTATTTTAAAAATGATATGAAATAAGTGTTCAGGAGCTGAAGAGATAGCATGAAGGCAAGGAATTTTCTTTGCATGCAGAAGGACAGTGGTTTGAATCCTAATGTGACCCCCCCCCCAAAAAAAGAAATAAGTGTTCAAAGGAATAAAATAACAAAAGAACTTTATTTCCTATTGGTGAGATTGTAAAACTGGTTCAGCCTCCCTGGAAAACAGTATAGAGACTTTATAAAATGAAGATAAAACTGTCACTATTTAATACAGTATTTTTGGTATCTAATTTTGGAACACAAAAATGATTTGAAAAGATAAATATTAACGTATGCTAATAGATAAATACCAGATGTTCTCACTACATGTGGTTATATAAACAAAGTTATGGAATAGACAATGGCCAATAAAACAGTGAATCAATAATCTCTCTATAGATTAACAGAAATAAGATTAGAAGTAAAAGTATGTTGTTGAGAGGAGAACAAGAAAAGGACAACAGTGGAAGGATATTGGCAGTTTGGAGGTATATCTCATGCAGCAATATTGTATCTTTAAAGCAGGGGTCCTCCAACTTTTTAAACAGGAGGCCAATTCACTGTCCCTCAGATCGTTGGAGGGCTGGACTATAATAAAAACAAAAATTATGAGCAACTTTCTATGCACATTACATATATCTATCTTATTTTGAAATAAAGAAACAAAACGGGAACAAAAACAGTATGTGTCCTGCAGGCTGTAGTTTTAGGACCACAGCTTTAAAGCATAAATAACAGCACTTTTATTACTGTTACTTCAATAATCATAATAAAAATGACCTAAAATAAACTATTGGAAAGCAGAGAGATATTTCAAAAGACTGAGTACATTTTTTACTTGAAGGAAACTCAATTACAATCCCTGGTACCACATGAAATCCTGAGTAAAAAAATTGTAGTCCCTGAATATTGGACATGGGACTAAAACAACCAAAAAAATTAAGACTATAAAATATGGTTACAGAAAAAGTAACTATTTACATAATATAAATTATTAATTATAACTTAAATATTAAACTTCATTTTTTACATAAAAACAATTAACATTTAACTGTTTGGGAAATAGATAATACTCATTTGACTGCTCAACTTTAATGGACCTATTAATGATATATTCAATAAACGAATTTAGTTTAGAACTTATTTAAAACTTATTATTTAAACATGTTGTTTAAACAAATTATTTAAAACTGCTGGGTATTGAAAACATGAACATGTAAAAGTAAGTTATAAACAGAGAAACACACCCCATGGAATTAGATATATCAATGCAATTATCAAAGCATCCAATTAAAGAAAAAAGTCAGTCTTCGCTGTACCTTAGAAGATCATACTCTGTGGAAAATAAATGTCTACATACACTTCAGATAAATAATTTTATACAAAATCATGTCAATTTCTTTTTTTTTTGTTTTTTTTTTTTTGTTTTTTTGGGCCACACCTGGCTTTGCTCAGGGGTTACTCCTGGCTGTCTGCTCAGAAATCGCTCCTGGCAGGCACGGGGGACCATGTGGGACAGCGGGATTTGAACCAACCACATTTGGTCCTGGATTGGCTGCTTGCAAGGCAAACGCTGCTGTGCTATCTCTCTGGGCCCCAAAATCATGTCAATTTCTTATAATCACAGTTTGTTTTTATTTTATACTGAAAATAAAATAATAATTTCAGTCTTCAGCACCCTAAAATAGTCTAGCCATCTAGAAACAAACATGACATCTTAATAAAAAAAAAGCTAAAGTGCAAAATAAACCATGACATCTCACTAACAAAATAAAAGAATAGTAAAGTCTTAGCAAAGGGTCAAAGAACTGATATGTGCTATAATTTCATTAAACATTATGAGAGCTACAGAATAATAACCAGTGAATACTGAATATAACTGACATATTCTATTTCCTGTTTAAATTCAAGCAATATTGTTGAATACAAAGAATATTAAAATATAATATACATTTTATTTCTGATTATCTTTGGACTCCAACAATACATCAAAATCATGTTAGATGAAAAAAAAGACTTAAACCATTCCTTTGCAGATTTTTCTTCTGATTCTTAGAATAAGATACCACCAAGACTTTTTATATACATTTGAAATCACAGAATATAAACATTTAATATTAACTCAATCAAACCGTGGTTCAAAATTGCTCATTCAAGATTCAAAAATTAGAGGACTATAATGTCATAAATCAAATATTCCACTATACTTACTGATATGGTTTCAACCTTTCAAGTGTCAAAGATCTGAATGACTTATGAAGAGATGCCTTGGTCTATTGACATCATAAATCTACTGTAGTCCATGCCAAGGTCTATACTTAACAGTACTGCGACTGTGAAATGCTAATTTAAATCCACAATTCAATGATTTTTTTAAAAGATGACAGCATAATATTGAAGTTATTGATGTCTGTCTCTTATACAAATTCTCTGTAAAGACACAAACTTCCCTGGCTTGCTCTCATTGTGAAAGTATCAGCCATCTTTGAATTTAATGGAAGAATCAAAAGAAAATATTTATATTATCATACTTACTTAGGAGTCAGTATATCCTTTTCTAAATATTAACATAAATTCAGAAATTTTAAACTCTATCTGGACAATGCCAAACAAAATTTGAACATTCAAGTATATTTTACTAATTTATCATAACATTTATTCACATTCATCTTAGTAAAAATTGTGTTATCTTGTCAACTATACACAGTCTTGAAACACATAATATCCAATAATTTTAAGCAAATATAACATATGGTAAAATATTTTCAAAATACTACTCCTTACACTATTGTGATAATTGTGTACAGATTATGATGAGAAAACAGACTAATTGAAAATTAAAATTTAGCAGACCATATAAAAGATTGAACTAACATTTTCTCCTGATTTACTAAAATTTACTGGGAACTATATGTCTGGCACAACTATGAACAAAATAATACCATTACCACTACCATCACATAACACAGCAATAAAATGACTGTTGTTACTATTATTGAGTATAGTATTAGTAATAATGTTAGTAGTGTATATCCTAATGGAGTCTGCAATGGATTGCTTAAACTAAATCATTTCTACCATAAACTGTGGGATAACTTAATATTTCTGTGCTATAATTTCTAATAAAATGTTAGCTAATTCAACTATTTTTGGGGTGGCCGCACCCGTTTGATGCTCAGGGATTCCTCCTGACTATGCGCTTAGAAATCACTCCTGGCTTGGGGAACTATATGTGACACCTATGGATTGAATCGCAGTCCATGACGCCTTACCTCTAGCAACACCACTCTGGCCCAAACTATTATTTTTGTGTGTGTGATTGGTTTGGGCTAAAAACATCTTGTGTTATGCTCAGGGCTTACTCCTGGTACCAGGAAAACATGCTGAGGAGGATCAAACCTATGTCAGGTGCATACAAAACTAGTGTCTAATCTGCATTCTCTCTCTGGTACTGATAATTAAACCCTTTATCACATAAAATTGTTGTGGAGCCATTTTCTTTGCATCTACAGAAATACAGTAAGAACTTATGGGTTTAAAGTGAATAGATAAATTAACATTTGCCAGTATAGTAAATAAAGGAAATATTTGCTAGCTTGATTGTCCTAACGTTTTATAACCATTTAAAGTTGCAGAATATTTTAAATTCAAAGAATTCAAGAGACAATACAATTAAATATTCTAATATCTTGAGTTAAAACTTATTGACCTGTAAAAATCAGTTTTCAAAGTTGAAACAGCCAGTAACTGGTGTGTTTAACTACTCATAAGTTTTATTTTTTGTTAAATTATTAACAAATTTGGAGAGGTAATTGTCACAATTACAACCATGAGAATTAAGTAAAATAACTGATTAAGAAAAATTCCAATGACTCTATTTTACTCTTAAGTTATGTCTCCTTGTTCAAAGCATAAAAGAGAGATAGGTAATATCTCAAAATCTTTGAGAAATGTATTATATAAATCTTCTGTATGAGTTTCCAGTAGGAAGAAGCAGGTAAAATTAGATTAAGGTTGCTCTGTCAGAACAAAATTAATTCTGCAATTCTGTTCTCCTAAATTTTCTGGAGGAGGAATATATTGGTCTTATAACCTTTCTTTTATCAAGAACTTGATTAAATACAGGCAATAACCATGTTGCTCCAAATTCTTCCATTATTCTTCTCCACTTACTCATATGCAAGCAAGAAACAAGTGATCCTATCTATAATAATTTAAACCAAGTTATCTCCAAAATAAAGATAAATCAAACTTTATGACCTTGTGTATACAGGTTCCACCTATGTATCTGTGTCTATGTTCTTATAATATATAAAATAAATATATAAAATAAATATATATAAATATATATATAAATATATAAATATATAAAATAAACAGTTAGTTGAAAATATAAAGTAAAAAAGTAGAGTTAGAAGGTATCTGCGAATATATAGGATAAAAAGTAATTTTGAGGGCTATAGAGATAATGGAGTGTAAGGC
This sequence comes from Suncus etruscus, assembly GCF_024139225.1. Taxonomy (NCBI): domain Eukaryota; kingdom Metazoa; phylum Chordata; class Mammalia; order Eulipotyphla; family Soricidae; genus Suncus; species Suncus etruscus. Next base: position 42,790,142 of record NC_064849.1, on the reverse strand, counting down.
ATTCCATGTGAGAACCCCATATACCACCAGGATTAATTCCCGAATGCAGATCTAGAAGCAAACACTTGACATCATCAGGCGTCATCCAACCCCCTTCCAAAACAAATAAACAACCTCTCCTAAGTAATTTATATCAATATGTAGGTGCTTCAGTGACTCTCACAGAAAACCACAGAATAAAGCCTTCATGAGGGTATAGTTGATTATGGGAAAGGCAATACCATGGGAATGCACATTGACGATATTGATCTGATGTCACAATGATGATTTTCAGTGGTGACAGACTCTCAACTTTGATTGTCACCATTGCAAATACTCTGTATACATCAAAATATAATTTCTCTGCTTTTTAATCAAGCCTTCATCATATAGTGAACTCCTGCAGAGAGGAGGAAATGGATTATCAACTATATTTGCACAGAAAAATGTGAAATAATGGTTGGTGCTATTGGGACTATAGTCACACATTCATAACAGAATGAATATTTAGTGGTGGTCTACTAAACAATAAATATGTAAGGAAGGGCCAATAACCTGTTGGATGGTCGGTGATTGGGGAGGGATGATTTATAGATTAAGAATGATGTACTTCAGTGGTATGAAGAGATAAAATGCCAAATGGTGGTAAACTTAAAACAGGAAAACCATAATACTAAGTTTCTTGGTAAAAAGTAAGAGGTCACATTAGCCTTGCCAAGAGTGATACCTGAGTGCAGAACAAAAATAAGATCTGAGTACATCCAGGCCTGGTTTGACCTCAAACAAACAAATAAATGTAAAATAAATTAAAAATAGATTATTATACATAAGCAATTATATATGCATATATATCATGCAGAACTATAAGACATTTCTGTATGTTTTTATATCTAATTCCCATTTTTGTCTTCAAAAGTATCTATAAATATATTTGGCCTCATTTCTAGCCTTTTAAAACATAAATTACTTTATTTAATGACCATGTATTACAGAGTCACTCATAATACATTTGTTCTAAGACAAATCTCACCAACAATGTAAAATTCTATCCACCATTGTCCACAGATTTTCACCTACTCCCAAGCCTACACTATTGGCAGGTACAAACTAATATATTTTAGATTTCACAGGGAAGTGGTAATAAAATTATTTTTCATTACAGCAATAAGAAAATTTATGAATATGAACGCATTTTGCAATGAGGTTGTCACAAGTTTTGCAAAGCAGTTTGTTGCTAGTTGATTTTCTGTTATTTTTTTGTTAGTTCTGAACATTAGGTGTTTTGAATTCATATTGACATCTAAAGGTAAGATCATGCCAAGATTAAAAGATTTGGAGCTGTCACATGGCAATGTATGCAGCTATTTGGGGCAGGAATTCCAAGCTCTTGGCTAATATTGTGGCTTTTGTGGGACATAGTTTTAGGTTCCAGTGCTTCCAGAGTATGAGAAGGCAGGGGAAGGGTTCTTGCACTCAATCCAGAAAAGTCCTGCTGATGTAAAACCAATTCCGAGCGTCATACTGAGAGTTTTGTTCAATTGGTGTCTCTGCAGAGACTGAGTGGTGAAGATGGTTTATCAGCAAAGCAGCAGTTGTGGGTGTTACATGCAGCAGGGTGGGGACTTTGCCCATTCTCTCCTCCTAAAATTGGTGTTTTCAGCTGTGCTACGGATGCATCCATAATTTTTCATTGCTTTTCATACAGCTCTTTTAAAATAGATTGAAATTAAGAAGTTGTATGCGTGCAGACATGGAGTGTATGTTTATGGGGTCCATTTCTAGCCTTTTGAGTTGAAAAAGCTCCACTGATTGAACATAGTAAATTCCATACCACAAAGTGTGGACTGGTTTAGGTATCATTATACATATAAGCAACATCAAGTCAATTTTGTGAGGAACCATAAGAGCAGTTCTTCACCTCCAGCTTTTTAGGAGATCTGCTGGAAGTGCTATTTTTATTTTTTTGACTTCATGATGTAGAATTGTAAGAATTACTCTATACAAAATAAAGAAAGCCCTTCGAGTATTATCTACATCCATTTAGAAAATTTGAAAAAAAAAAAAAACAGCCAGGGTTGGTACAATATCATGAGCAATGAAAATATTCTTCAAGATGGTAATTTTTCTATTTTTCTAATTATAATTTTTATACAGAAATATTTTCTATATTTAAGCCAAATTAAACTTTGCTTTCGAGCACATAGCAAAAACACACTCCAGTTAGAGAAATAAATGAGTAAGGAATGGAAAATATGAATAAAATAATGAACATTTAGTTTAAAAATGTTTACAAATATATTCAACTGAGAAGACCCTATATATGTTTATCAAATAATAAACAAGCACTTAATGCAACAAATATTCAGGCTAAAATTTACTATAGTTGAGTAATGAGCAAGTAGTTTACAAACAGAAAGTCTTTTAAAATATGATTATCCACCTTTGAATATTAAAACATTAGTCACCAGAAACTTTCTTAGGCTAATTTTTTTCACGAGTTCAGGAGAAAATAAGTCATGCCTGTCAAAATGATTACACCTGACTTTTACAGTTTAAAACACTGATTAAAGTGGGAGGCTTTCAGTTACTAAAATGGAAGGAAGTCATGCTTAAAACACCCCTGAGTTCTAAATGAAAATTAAGATTTCAAAACACACACTTTTAAAAAATTAATGTAGGGATTTTAGTGTGCCATTATATATACACTCACTTCAAGTGTAAAACGAACAAAAACCAAAATATTTTGAACAATATTTTTAAAAACCAATAATCACTTTTAAAAATAAAACTTTAAGGGACTTGAGCGACATAGTCCCCAGAACCTTCAAAAGCAAATTTTGAATGCAGGGCCAGCAGTAACTCCTGAGAGCCATTGAGTATGGCCTAATTCCCCAAACAAAATCAAACAAAACATATTTAAGCCAGAGATAGATACAGGATGATATTACTTATAAATAGTATTTTAATAACTGTATAAGGCAGGACAATGGTTTAAAGGATGATGTCTAGAATACCCATGGTATCAGGAAGAGAAAAATATAAAGAGAGTTGGCAGAGAGAAGAGACAGACTTGATGAAGTGGGAGTGGTGCAGGGGCCAGAGGGATTTAAATACAATGGTGGTTATAAAGAGTGAGAGAGTTAAATATTCAAATCATATAGTCAACCATACTAAAATCAAGAGACCCAAATTTAATAACCAAATATTAAATGTGCCTTCTATGAAGGCTGGTGGGGCAGGGTATGAAGGTTGTGGTGGCAGTGTGATATGTACTATAGAATCATTGGTGGAAGGAGGTTGACACTTGTGGTAGAATTAGTGCTTGAACATTTCATGTCTAAATCTCAACTATTTATAACTTTTTAAATCATACTGCCTTAATAAAATAAAATTATATTATAATAATATTAAAATATTAAATTTCACTTCATTAAATGTCAATGTGAATATTAGAGAAAACATAAAGACAACATATATATTTATATTCCATGTGATACACTATGTTAGATATCTTCAAATAAAATTAGCTAATTTTGAATAACTAGAGGTAACAAACATTGTGTAGATTTTCTGTAAAATCAGTTCAATGAGCTTTAGTTGTACATACACAAACCCTGACATTTAATTACTTCACAAACTGTATAGAAGACTATTAGTAGTATTCAAACACCTTAGGGAATCATTTATTATTGAATGCATTAAATTTAAACAAATGGGGGTAAATAAATATACAGGTATTAAGGGATTTGTTTTATTAAAATCCTTATTCAATCCCACTGCATATGGTCTCAAAGTACTACCAGAAGTAATAACTGAGCACAGAACCAAGAGTAAGTCTTGAACACCAAACTGTATGTGACCCCCAAAGAAATTGCAAATATGTTTAATAAACTATACATAATTAAATATTAATTATAAAAGTCACTGATACTAAACTATTATTTCTCATTGGTTATTAAACCTAGAAAAATGTTTGTCATTAAGACCTCCCTACACAGACTGTGTTTTCAATTTTCTTTTAAAAATAATTGTATCCACCCCTATCCATTCATTCACAAGCTACAGAGGAGAGAGCTGGGCCTGGAGATGCCACATGCCAGGAGTTGGTCCCTTGCACTGGTATGTGGTGGGCACTGGGCTGGACAGATAGCCAAAGAACCCATGGACTGCCAGTCAGTCGCGGGGCCCAGATTCCCCCACCCAGAATGGTCTTCATGGCCTGATCTGATAACCTGGGCCTTGGGGGATGGGATGGGGTGGAGCAAAACTCTGCCCCCTATCCATTCATTCACAAGCTACAGAGGCGAGAGCTGGGCCTGGAGACGCCACATGCCAGGAGTTGGTCCCTTGCACTGGTATGTGGTGGGCACTGGGCTAGCCAAAGAACCCCCGGACAGCTAGCCAAAGCAGATTTATCTCAACCATTTTCAAAAGCGCGTGGGCGCAGATGCACTTTTTAACATAGTCCAAAATATTCTAATTCTTGACTATTTGTAGGTAAGGAAATGGAATATCCTATGTATGGAGGATAGCACTTAAATAGATCTCTGAAGTCAGTGTCTAAGCAAATGTTACTTTCTATACAATTATCCTCTCTGACTACAGAGCCTTAGCCTTAAACATTTTATCTATACGATGTATATAGCCCTTCTTCTATATTGCCTTTCCATACTGAGAGACCTTTCTACCGCCCCCCCCCCCATTTCCCAACCTGGATTTGTTATCTCCCCCTTATTTAACCCTGTTTACCCTCAGTTTTTAACTCGTTAGGCACCAAGACCGACCTTTTCCCCAACAGACCACCATCCAGCTCCTCAATGAACGACACCCTCTTGATCCCTCATCTTGTGTCTCAGCAAGAAACCACAACCCAATAAGCCTCCTGACTCAAGCTTGTGACCCCTCTCACCCCCATCAAATCGTGGACAGTTGCATGATACCGGATTCAGCTGCAGCAAAACCTTCAGCTCAAGGACACTATAGGACTTTGAAATGCCGCAAATCGTATCTTAAACTCTAGACCAAAGTCTGTGATACGAAAAAGTACCTTGGCTTTTGCTCCCCACAAGAATATCTCAGAAGACCTAATTGGGAGGCCTTTATTGCCTACATTAACTTAATACCTTTATAATAATGTATCTTAAGATATGTATTCCTAAACATACAGATAGCCTCCCCAATCACTTTCTTTTTCAAATACCTTTTTTCCCTTTTTTCCTCAATTTCCTTTTATATATACATATATATATATAAATTTTATTTATATATTCTATTTTTATATATACATATTTTTTCTACCCTCACCAGTTTTGGTGCTGCTTGATAAAAAACCAAGAAAAGGTCTTGCTTGGGATAAAAGCTGAGACCACACCACAGATAATGTACGTGTAGCCTGTCATCCTTACCTGGAATAGCACTAGCAATACAAAAGGACACAATATGTTTTTGTATAGGCACAGTAAATAAGAGGAAATCATGGACTCAGACACATGATCTTATCTTCTAAGGATAAGAACTCACACTTTTTATACAAGGGTGCCTCCCATCCTGGACATATGTCATGTGGATACAACTCAGTCTCCACGTGATTGGACAGTGTTAGTTCATTCTCAAATCCCAGATCCCAGACGTAGAACTGAAACAAACCCATGCAACAACACCAGGAACTAAGCTGCGTTGGGAGATATATTTGTGCCAGTGTTAATATGACATTGAGGACAGTGAGGAAATGACAACTTGACCTAAGACCAGGAGGTCCTATCACATCACCTAACACTAAGTGGAAATCAGAAGATGTATCATCCTTTGAACTATGAAAAATAAGAGCACTAACTACCGAAAACTGACTTTGACAACTGTGACTGGGCAGAACATACCTTGAGACCATTAAGGAAAACCCTCTCCTAGGCTATCACCCAGGTCTTTTACAAAAATCAAGACTTCTTAGTACAGAGGCCCAATTCTGACAACAGAGACTGAGCAGAACCATTGGAACCATAATTTCCTAGACTTCAGATTAGGGAACGAGCAAAAATATGGAGCACATGATACAGAAAACTGAACACACCAACAATGTTGGAACAGTCTAGAACCTTAAAGACTCTATCCTAGGCCCTGTCCTAGGATCTGTGCAAATACCAAGATTGCTTGCTATAGTGGCCTTATTTTCTCATCCACAACAGAGAAGAAAGGTTCCTGACACCACAAAAACAAAACAAAACAAAACAAAAAACCTGGGATATGGCAATGAGAAGGTATGGAGCCAGTGGTTGTTCCCATGACAATATGTTTCAAGAGTGAGAAACCCTGAATCTCCTAGGCCATGAGAATTTCCTTCCTTCCCCAATGCTTGCTGTGCCTATACAAAAAAAAAAGGGGGGGAGGGGGTTAACACAAACCCTGCCACTACAGCACTTTTCCTGGTGTTGTTTTGTTTTATTTTTTGTTTGTTTTTTGATATTATTTTCCTTCTCTTTTTTCTCCCACTTTTTTCTTTCTTTTCCACTTTTGTGGATATTATTCAGTGATTTTTTTAGTAGTTGATACCAAATTTTTCTCCTCTTTCCTTAACCTTTTTATCTTCAACAGAATAGCATAATTTGAATCATTTAGCCTCATAAATTGAGGAGGGGAAAGAATGACACCAGGACGAGTCATATGAACATGTAGTGTAAATAAAAAATGACCAGATACCCAACCAATAACAAAGCTGTAAGGCAGAGACCATTTGCACTAGGATTCTGGGGGGTAAAGGAGGGAGATGTGGGAGACATGCTGGGAACAAGAGTGGAGGGAGGACAACATTGGTGGTGGGAATACCCTTCATTCATTGTCACTATGTATTGTAAATAATTCTGTGTAATGAAATTCAGTTACAATAAAAAAGTTTAAAAATATTTTATTTGTTTTCCAATCCAACAAAGTCAAATCTGTGGTATATTTTCACATTGTGAAATAAAAAATGCATATAAATTTTTTGGAGTGAGTGATAAGATAGGGACATAGGTTGACTCTGCAGTTGAAGTAAGTAGAACATTTTTATGATGTTTGATAGGTAAAGAATTCAAATATATAGATGTATATCCAGGCACCATAGTGCTAAGCCTATGCATCATACTATCAGACCTGTTGGAAACCAAGCACTGAGTGGAAGAATCCCTTTAAGTGAGGATATATTGGTGTGCTAGTGAGAATGCTTATGTATGTCATCATATGTAAGCAGATATATAAATCTTTTAATATTTAGTAATTATTAAATATCCTGCACAGAATAACATAAAAATTGAAAAGGTAAGGATAGAACAGGGCAGGACTGAAAATTTGAAGTTTTTGGACATACTTAACTTCCAAGTTATCCATAGCAGCAATTTACTTCATATGAAGACTTGATAAGATACTGGGAGTTATCAAAAAAATTACAAAGACACATATAAGAGGCAGAGCAGTGGCACAAGCTGTAAGGCGTCTGTCTACATTGCAAACACTAGCCTAGGACAAACAGCATTTCTATCCCACGGTGTCCCATATGGTCCCCAAGCCAGGAGCGATTTCTGAGCGAATAACCAGGAGTAATCCCTGAGCATCACTGGGTTGGCCCCAAAACAACAAAAACCCAAAACAAACCAAACAAAAGACACATATAACTTTCTAATGGTTGCCTATTGTAGAGGAACATATCATTATACACTTAAAACTATTAAAATCAAATATATATTAGTGTTCTTTTCCTTTAACAAGTACTGGTCAATACCTTTCTGAAATATTACCTTTGACTTTATGGATTATTTAAATACAAATAATAGCAGCACTTAGAAAAAAGTGTTAGTCTTTTATGCAGTCTATTTTTAAGTCCTAAACATATTTCATTCTTCATGCATGCTTACATTATATACTATGAAGCTAAATCTTTTTAAAATTTTGCTTCTGTGCATTTTCACAGGAAGGAATAATACCAATATGCCTTAGGTCACCAGTTATTTAGGTTTTGTTTTTTTAATTTATGACATGAAATTCTTTTAACCTTAAGTAGAGTGTATACTTTAAGAAAACAGTTACTTCTCTTTTTGATTATGTTCCAGATAATTTTGACTCAGTCTTTTTCTGGAGTCGTCCTATCAGCTGGAAACAAATCATTCATGCAAACCATATATAGTCAACCTTTGCTTTAGATACATTAATCAGGCATGGTTTGAGAAATGATTTCCAATTTAAAATCATTTTTTTACATTTTTTCTTAAATTAAAAGGAAAAATATGAACAATATATTTTCTCCCCATATTTCTTCCCATCAGTAAACTGGTGCAATGAATTAAAGGGAAATATTTTTAATGATAAAATCCTCTTTCTATTCATGGTCAGAAGCTAAGTAGATATTACTACTTGGTTCGATCTCTGGTATATATATATATATATATATATATATGGTCCCCTGAACACCATCAGGAGTACATCCTGATACCAACAGAATGTGTGTGTATACATATATTTGTGTTTTGTGTGCATGTGTGTATGTTTCTGTATAGAAAGAGATGTGTAGATCTACATGTATATAGAGATATATACAAATATAGATGTAAGTATATCTATATATCATTGGTCAAGAATAAGTTAAAAAAGAAAAGAGATATATAAGTAGATTGTTACATAGGTTGATCGATAATAGATAGATAGATAGATAGATAGATGATAGATAGAAAAGAGAGATTAGAGATAGATAAAGGGATAAAATGTCTGCCTCAGAGGCAGGCTTGGAGGAGAATGGGAGGGAAATTGGAGACATCCATGGTAGAAAATGTTCATGGGTGAAGGGTGGTATACATTGTAAGAGTGAAACTCAATCATGAACAACTTTGTAATCATGGATTTTAATAAAAGGAAAATGTAAAAAAATATCAAATTTCATAGCTGTAAACTTGGCTTAGTATACAAAACATATTCTATATAGTACAGGATTTTAGGTTGCAGTCCCTATAAGATAGCAAATCCTTGAGTCACACTTCTTCAATATGTTTGTCATAACTAATAGTTCCATAAGACTCTGCTATTATGGAATGACTATCCTTTTTATAAAGCCATTGTTCTTTTTTTTATGTCACCCTATGTTTCTGACTCTGAGATTTATCTATCAGAAACAAATTAAAACAATGCACTGTAAGGCATTTGTAAAAGAAAAACATATCAAAATCTTAAAACACTAAAAAAGGTTGCCCTGTTGCAGAATTGCTGCATACAGTAATAAGAATCCTTGATATCGATTTCCCAAAAATGGCTTACGTGGAGGGTAAATAAAGCAGTATATTATGAATCCACATGAACTTCCAAATGTAAAAATCTATAAGATGTACAATAAAGCATAAGTACTCTTTAAGCCCCAAGACATTAATATTAGTCATTTTTCCTATGGTAGGTCAAAAGTAAGCATAGTTAGAAAATAGATACAGATCACAGAACAGGAGAAAGTTGACATTTTATTAGTAAGACCATTAAAATAAATGATTTAACAGCCAAGCAAAAATCAAAAATCAATAAGTGTTTAAAATTAGCAATTGACAAGTTAATACAAATGTAAACTTCAGACTACTGAAAAGAAACACTGGTTATTTCTTAAAAAATGTCTTTGAACTACTGAGTTCATTATATTGTAAGATTCAAACATATTTCTCTTATGTTAAAAATGAATCAAAATTAAAACTAATATTTACCATCTCTAAAATATAGAAATGGTATAATCTAGATTAGGTGAAATAATTTTAAAAGGTATTAATAAAGAATAAATTAAACCTAATCAAAATATCAAAATGTTTCTAAATTTATTGGAGAGAATTGATACTTTAGCTCTGACTTATATGTATATAGTATTGAGTTTCATGAAGATAATCCTGTAGATAGAATTGAGTAAATTAAGTTAGAGGGAAAGAAATAAATAGAATAGTTTCACTCATCAGCAGAATTTAGGAAAAATAAAAGACAGTTTAGTAATAATACCAGAGACAATATAGATGAGGACTAAAGAACTAGTCCATGATATGAAATTTACTACAAAGAGTGATAAGTGCAGTTGTTAGAAAAAATAATTATATTAATGACTATCATGACAATAATAAAGAGAAAAATAGAATACCTGTCTCAAAGACAGGCAGAAGGAAAGGGAGGAAGAAAACTGGAGACATTGGTGCTAGGAAAGCTGCACTGTGAAGCAGAGTGTGCATTTTATGACTGAAACCCATTTATGAATATGCTTGTAACCATGCTGCTTAAAGAAATTATTATTTAATATTGCCATGGATATAACAATTAGCAAACATAACTTCTACCAAAAAGCACACATGCATACAGAAATAAACTGATCTTCAACATCCTCAAATTCAGAATTTGTCTTTTCATAAGAAGACAGGCTTTATCTTTTCAAATCATCTCAAAAATGGGTTTTAAAGACTGCAATTCTTAAAGTTCAGTGTCAGAATAAGGCGATTCAACAGGATCTGTGGAGCTGGAGTGATTATTCTCAGTTTTTACCTAATTCTCCGAGTGTTTGCTAGCTTGTCTAAAACTAAGGGCATTAATGAGAGGAGAGTCTGAAAGATAGTACCGGACGTTAGATCCTACCTCATAGACAGCTAATGGGGATTTAAATTCCTGGTTTCCTTAACACCATCAGGGGTCACTACTGAGCATAGTGCCAAGAAAAGCCCCTGAGCACTAAGGCTTGTGACTCACCTCCCCAAGCACACATACATCTCCAATGATGGGAAAACGAGTTTGAAATGGGGCCACATTATCTACAAAATGCTATTACCATTTTCAGACATGCCTTTGTTACAAAATTAGAGATGGGAGGGCACATATGGTAGTTCTCAGGGAGAATTTAGTCCTGGCTCTGCAGTCAGGTATTACTCCTGGCAGTGCTCGGGGGACCCCATGAGATGCTGGGGATTTTCAAGGTAAATGCCCTACTAGCTGTACTATATCTCTCCAGCTCCTTTCCTTTTGTTAGTCTCTGAATGGATTTTCAATGAAAAAAAAGGGGGGGGGTCTATTTCCGCTTATTTGAAATGTTACACTTTTCTAAAATAAGCAGACAAACTAATGTAAGAAAGTGGTCTGGAGTCTGCATTTGAGGTACTTCATATAGACAAGAAAGCAAATTAATTTCTCAAACAGTATAAATGTTTGCTTTAACTGTTTGAAGCAAGTTACTCAAAACAGTGTAACTCTGTCTTTTCCTATTATTATATTCCTATTTATTATCTAAAAATATTATGTTATTTATCCATATACTTGTGTCTATATAATTAAATACAACAAGGAATTCTATATTTGGTGAATTGTATGATCACTAAATATTTGATGAAAGAAATTGTCTCCTTTGTCTATTTTAAATAATTTTATACATGCAGTTCTGAGGAGAGTTACTGTAGTTTAGTGAAGTACTTACTGTAAATTATAAAATTTGAACAATCCCAAAGTGAATATAATAAATATCACGTGAGTTAATGTTTCTAAGTTTTAAATTTCATCAATTAGGAGTGAGATCTGCAAAAACACCACAGGTACTCCCTCCAAATAGAATAAAACTAATATGATAATTTTATCATTAAGTTGAAAAGGAACTATTATAACCAGAAATTTATCTCAGTTTATAGTACTTCCACCACCCTTTATTCCTGTACAGTTTTCTATAGCTAGGCTATGTTCATTAAGATGGCAAAATTTTAATTTTCCAAAAAGATTTACACTTTTAGGAAATCTTCACAGTTTCAGAAGCAATTCAATCTATTTTGAATTAAAAATTGATTAGTATTTTTGGAAATAATATGTAGTGAATTGCTGAGTTAATCAAGGTAAACGGAGCCACACATTAAAGATTCAAGAATGTTATTCGATCACAAAATAACCCACATTTCTAAACTCCAAATCAACAAATTAAAGCTGCCCTTTGAAATGCTTAATTTTATTGTTTCATCAGTATTGTGTACATTTATATAGCTATAAAACACTAACACCAATTTCCCAAAATAGGAAATAGTCCATTTCTTCTCTAAGCATACCCATTAAGTAAAGACTAAGTAGGACAAGAAATAACAAAAATAGAAAAAATAGATTTATCTATATTGTTCACTTGAATTTGTCAGTACTTATATAAAATTTACATAATCAGAACCAAAATATTTTTTTTTTTGTTTTTTGGGTCACACCCAGCAGCGTTCAGGGGTTACACCTGGCTCTGTGCTCAGAAATCGTTCCTCGCAGGCTTGGGGGACCATATGGGTTGCTGGGATTTGAACCACGGTCCTTCTGCTTGCATTTGCAAGGCAAATGCCCTACCTCCACGCTATGTCTCTGGCCCCAAGGACCAAAATAGTTTTGATTATGCAGACAGAGGCTTAATATAAACAACTAAAATTGAATCTAATTTAACTGAGACTAACTCTATATTATGGGAATATTTTGAAGCAATTTAGACACTAACCTTAGTTCATTATTCTTTTAACATAATTTGAGGTAGGAAAAAAAAGAGTACAAGAGCAAACATTTGTAACACTTAAGAAGTTATGACTGCAACCAGCTTCAATTTTTCAGGTCCTAAATTTGCATGAAACTTAGAAGTTCCAAGGAAGAATCATTCAGAAACAGAAAAGGAAAGAGACTCTTGTTTCTTTGGAATTCAAATAACCTGGTTGTAAGCTTTGTCACAAGGCTAGCCCACCTATGTGTACCTTTCTATTGGTGGACATCAGTTTGGGTTCCAGGTAGGTTTATTATGTCTTCATCTCTTGAGGCCCACAAGAGACATATCCATTTTTATTTTGCTATCCATCATATCCCAAGTTGCTTGTGCCTTAGTGACAGAAACAAAAATCCTATTTCTTCCCTTAGCAGCTTACAAGTTGAAAGGTTTATCAAATGGGAACACATCAGAGTTAAAACATTTATTTTCAATGAAAACAATTTTCAGGCAGTGGAACTGACAATATTTTCCAGTAATGCTTGAGGGCAAATCAAGGACAGATAGGAAAGACCCGAGGTATGTGTTTATTTTTCTCCCCTTTGACCCCCCTCAGTTAAAAGCCATGTTTTTAAAGTCTGAATCATTTTTCTACTATATGATTGTTTTAAAAATAGAATTTTGTGTTAAAAATGTGCTTTTGAAGATGTGTCATAATTATTCCATACTACAGGATATGCCAAGCCCTCATCCTGGGCTATTAAAATGATGGGATCAAAGAGTTTGAATGTTATTATACAGTAGGAGAAAATGTTTGGTATAGAAAATAATTATGGAGGATTTTGACTTAATGGCACAGAAAAGACACTTAAAAGTTACTATTAATAACACCTTTCTTCTGCTCTAACATTCAAACTTAAATTTACCCAATCCCTTGGTGACTGGAAATTGAAACCACTCTCTTAACAACCAGTACAGTAAGTGGGGATTACTTAACAAAGGCCATAAGCAATTGCGTTCAATATGACAAACTGTGTAATCACCTGGAAAAAGAAATGAAATACTCATTTAGTGGAGATGAATTGTTCTTTCACACAATTCAGTCTCATTTTAATAATATATGTCCTGTCTTTTCTTTTACTAAGTTATTTTATAGTGACCTGAGTAGGTTATACACTCTGCAGAATAGGCTCTTTTCATGCGCACAATGAAGATGACTTCAAGGGCTGTGTCTTATATCTCTCTGAGGCTACTCTCCTTGTGATGAGGCTCCCCATGAAATGAGTAGTCACCTCCCAGTCACTGAGTTAAAGATTACACGAACAGCTTCTTCGACTAGGTATAGTCATGAAAAAACAACAATCACTCACTAGAATGAACATTATAGAATTATTTAACCTTGAAGTTAGGAAGAATCTTACAAGGGAGCTCATTAAACTCGAATTCAATTTAAAGATGTTTTCTACCTCTCTGATGCTTGGTTATCTGAAGTTCAAAAATCTCCCTGACTGAGGAGTCGCAGTTCCATTGTCATTCAAAGTCCAATTATGAAAGTTTCCTATGTTGAGCTACAAATTGCTTTCTTTCAATTGCATCCTACTTCTGTTCTCTGGATAACATAAAACAAGAAAACTGCCTTTTCATCCTGACAACATTTCAGATTTTATAAGACACAAGATTTTTTTCTATCTTAATATTTTCACTTTACATCTTGTAATGTTCTTTACTTTTAGGGTTCTAAATCTTTTTTTTTTATTTTAATGGGAATCGGGAGAGGTGGGGCTATGCCAATGATACTTAAGACTGATTCTAAATTTTATGCTAAGGCATCATCACTCCTGGAAGTGCTTAGGGGACCACATATGCTACCTAGGATTTACCAAGATTCACCACATGTAAGGCAAGAACCTTAATCTGTACGCTACTTCTATGCCCCACCCCTTTTTTTGGCTTTTGGGCCACACAGTGATGCTCATTGTTACTCCTGGCTATGCACTCAGAAATCTCTCCTGGCTTGGGGAAACCATATGAGATGCTAGGGGATCCAACATGGTTTGTTCTAGGTCAGCATAGGCAAGGCAAACACCCTACCACTTGTGCCACTGCTTAGTCTGGTCCTTTTTTAAAATATTTATATTTTTAATTTAAGTGTCACTCCAAGCTGAACTCAGGGTTTATCCTGGCTCTGGACTTAGGAAATAACTCCTGGCATTCATTGCTCAAGAGATGGTATGTGGTGCCAAAGTTCAAAACTGAGTCAGCTACTGAGAATATAAGGAAGAATTATTAACTGCTGTCCCTGAACTCCGTTAACTAATATAAACCCTTTTTTTTTTGGTCTTCACATCAAAAACTCTCAAAAACTTGGAAATGTATCTGTTAGCACATGCCTAACATTTTCCATAGTCACAGGTACAACTCTACCTATTTCTAATCATTTTTTTGTGCTTACTAATCCTCTATTTTGATATGTCTGATCTGATATAAACCAAGCTATTGAATATTTGGAAGAGTGTTGGGACATAATTGGCAGTGTTCAAGGTTTATTTTTGGCTATGTTTTCATTACTGGCAGGGTTCATAGGGTCATAGACAATTGCAAGACTCAATCTGTGTCTACTGTGAGCAAAGCAAGTGGCCTACCCATTATATTATCTATTCGGCCCCAAATATTTCATTCTAAATAGGCTACATCTTGTCCCTGATACCAATCCACTGTAAAATTCTCCAATTTTTCTCCCATCTCTTTGAAATGTGCTTCATAAGTATTTAAATATATCATATGGTAATAGAAATATCTAAATTATTACACCACTATTACACTAAACTATTAACAAAATTTATTTTCAGTTTTTACTTATCTGGGTCTATTTTTGTACGAGATTGTTGTGTTATTTTTGCTGTTGTTTTCTTGTATTGGACCACACCCAGAAGTGCTTAGTAGTGCAGAGTATGCCACCTGCAAGGCAAGCACCTACCTGGTGGAATATCTCTTGAACTCCTCTCATTGCATTCTGCCTACCTAAAGTTGCATGTGAAGGGGTCAAAGAGATTACACAATAGACAATGAGTTTGTCTTGCACTCATCGAACCTTGATTCGATTCTTGGCCTCTCATATGGGATTCAGAACACTGCTAGGAGTGATTCCAGAGCACAAAGTCAGCAGTATTTCCTGAGAACTGTAAGATGTGTCTCCAAAATAAGAAAACCACATATTTAAACCTAGGGAGAGTGATGCTTGAAGGGACACAGAAGAGGGAAGCAGATGCTTGGACATATGGAGGGAAGCACTGCCACATCTGACTTCCCCAAAAAAGTGAAATTGTCTCTGCTACAAAGCTTTAATTGACATGCAATCCTAAACTCTGGTCTTAACAATTTACAAAGATGATTAAGAAAGTTACAAAAGGGGTCAAAGTGATGGCTCAGCGGTAGGGCAATTCCTTGCATGCTGCTATCCCAGGACGGACCAGTGGTCTCCAAGTCAGGGGTGATTTCTGAGTGCTATAGCCAGAAGTAACCTCAGAGAGTCACCAGTGTGGCCCCAAAACCAAAAACAACAACAACAACAATAAAAATAAATAAAGAAATTTACAATGACTTTCCCTTTCTTACCCATCATCCATAAATGAGTCACTTCACTGTGAGGGAATAGTGAGTTAGAGTGAAGAGAAACTTTTATTCTTTTGGAGATTCACTATTTTTTGTTTTCAATTTATATATATATACATATACATATATAAACATTATTTTTCTTTTAATTAAATATTTGGTTCATATTCACCACAAAATAAAAACCATGTCTTGATTCCCAACAAGAAATACCTATTATTTATTAAAAGTGATTGAAGACTATGGAGAAAACTAAAGCACAAAGCTGAGAAAAGTGAAGTAGGATTATCAGATAAAAGGAATCTGAAAATGTTCATAAGCAAAAGAACACATTCAGGAGAACAGAGTGGGCAAGAATACTCAAGGTAGCAATGAATTCTGACAAATTTCTCAGCATATTATTTTTATATGGTAGCCTTGATAGCTTGCTTAATGGATATATTTTGACCAGAGTGTGTGGTGGTGGGCAAAGACAGATTGCTGAAAAGTAGAGGAAATGAGAAATAAGAAATGGAAGATAACAACTGTTTTTATCCTTAATATTTGTACTTGAAACAAAGAAAAGAGATAATGGAATGAGTGAAAGAACGTTTGAATCTTAACTATAAAGAAATAAGCATGTGTATAGATGACTGATGAAAAAATCAACAAAAAGGCAGAAACTGAAAATGTAGATGAGAGAATACAAAACTAATAAAACATGATTTCTTCCTTGTATATTATAATAGAGATCATTATTCCCAACCTAGAACGTGTGTGTGTGTGTGTGTGTGTGTGTGCGTGTGTGTTCACATTTGAGAGCAGGTGTCTCTGGCCAAAGAGATAATACCTAGGTTTGTGTTCGTGTACAAAAATCCAATTTTGATTTGATCCCTTGCAGTAACTAGGGTCCCCTAGCACAGTAAGAAAAAGTCCTGATATAGTCAGATGTGGCTCCAAAACAACATTAAAAGCATTTAATTTAAGAACTCTAGTTAACAGTGTGGTGTTGGAATGCTTTAAAAAGGAAACACTCCCATTGTCAATATTGTAAACTATGGTTCCTAAAATTAAATTAAAAATAAATAAAATTGAACACTCCCCCAATCACACTACATCTTTTTCACAAGTCCTGCTATAAAACCCTATCTCTTTATCTCTTTGTGTATGTGTGTGTGTGTGTGTGTGTGTGCGCACACGCGTCCTTGCATGCATGCATGTTGGTCTGTCTGTCTATTCCCCCTCCCTCTAACACCCTCAACTCTGGCTTGTCCATTATGCCTCATCTGTATATGCTTTTGCCCAAGAAATTTTACTGTTTCTTTTCCTATAGTCAAAGACACATCACTATGAAAATTCATCTCTGCTGTCAATTGCTTTCATTTAATATTTAATCAGTACTTTTGGTCAGCAGAAAAATGCTCAGCTTAAAGAATATATTAGTTAGCAAAACACTCCATTCCTGCCTTACTAGAGCTTTTATGCTGGATGTTTAGAGAATAATACATAAACTCACCAAATAGACAACTTGATGAGGATTCAAAACATGTAAGCTCTTTGGCTGCTGGCTGTGAAAACTTCTGGCAACTTTCCATCTTCTAATTAAAGGAGGTCATAGTTCCTTCAGTCATTGAGAGAGGAGGTTTTTATCAGACTTCTTAATAAGACTAGAAAATATTCAGTAAAACTATAAAAACATTATGCCAGCTAAATGCAGTGAAATAAATGCTTTAAAAGTTGTTTAATCAGGTGATCAAAATGATGCTTTCATAGAAATAATTGATAACATACAATTTTCTCTAATTTTTTTTTGGGAGGACATACCCTCCAATGCTCAGGAAGGGATAGTTAAGGGATCAAATGGAATACTAGGATCAAATTCACATTTGCCCCATGCAAGGCTCTCTGAATATTTAGACAAAACTAATCAAATCAATAATTCTTGTGATTCTATATAGTTTTAAATGTTTGATTAAATGACAGAAAAATATGCACAGTATAAAATGAGTATATCTGGATTACACTTTATTTGATTATATAAATGAGGACAGAGAAGAAAAGAAATCAAGAGCATCTCATGATTTCATTGATGTTGATTTTGTGATTTGGATATTTAGGTCTTTTATTATTTATAGTTGAGCTTTACAAGGTGTTTATCAAGGCAATCAAGGAGAGTGGGAGATATGAGAGGGAACCTGGAAACATTGGTAGAGAGAAGTCAACACTGGTGATGGGACTGGTGATGGAACTGTTGTAGGTCTAGAACTCATGTATGAATTAATTTGTAGATCATAGTGCTTTATAAAATAAAAAAATTAAAAAATTGAGACGGTTTTTCAGAAGAGATGTAAGGTGCTTTGAGCACATTGATGATAATTAAAATTATTTTCCAAAAAACAGTTAAAATGCCTAGAAAATGAAAATTACAAGCAGTAAAGAAGATAAACTATTTTGCAGTTTGTCACCTCTGTTTCAACATTTTAAATATAATAATTTTCAAAACATTTTGTAAGTTTTATCATTATATATTGTACATGTGTTACACTATCCTATAAAACCACTATCAAATATCCTTATTAAAGTGAAAAAGAAACTATTAAAGCTATTGACTAAACACAACTTGTGTTTACCAGATGAGTGTGTTAACATGTATTAGCCTCAGTTTCTTGCTTACAAAACATAATACCATCTCATAAAACTGCTAGGTGATATGAATAAATTTATGGAGAATATTTACAAAATGTTGGAAATAAAGTGTTTTGTTTTTAATATAATTATTGTTATTATGCCTTAAACTAAGCAAAATTACTTCATCTTATTAGAGAAGGGGAATTTTCTTAAAATGATTAATGTTGGCCATGACATCAAATGCATTGGGATACTGAATGTATTACCCTTTAAAATGAGGAAGTAGGGGTTAGAGAGATAGCACAGTGGTAAGGCGTTTGCCTTACCATATGGTCCCATGTGGTCCCCCGTGCCTGCAGGAGCAATTTCTGAGCATAAAGCCAGAAGTAACCCCTGAGTGCTGCCGGGTGTGACCCAAAAACAAAAACAAAACAAAACAAACAAAAATAAAAAAAAGAGGAAGTAATATTCACTTAATTGTGTCACCTATTTTGATACAGGTTAAAATATGAATATGAACAAGACATAATGATGTCCTAGTATCCTCTATGCATTTATATTCAGGAAACTAAAACATAAAGAAAATAAATCCTAAAATTATTTTCATTAAAACTAATTTATTTCTATGATAAAATATATATACCAAAAAAGTGCCCATAAGAATTATTCAGTGTAAGCATTTCCAAATGCTCAAGCACATAGGAAACCTGGGTTTTAAGGTTGAAAAACTTTTACAATTGATTTGAATTAACTGCCCAAAGATATGGGATAAAAGCTTATAAAAGTATGCAACTGCATCAAACAATTGTACAACTGTTTTCAGAACAAAACTTCCCAAGTATGAGACATATCCAGCTGTGACATATACTGTGACCTCTATATACTTATGACAGATTGCCAAAGCCTTTTCACTAACTTAAAAACAAAGCTTTTATTTCCAGCTTTTGTTCTACAACTTAGTTGCAATTATAGATGTTAGGTACTGAAAAGATATGAGGTATAGTGCTTTCAGTTGGTTTTAATTTATTTAGTTTTACCAGAAATAAAAAGTCCCTTAGATTTTCCACCTTGACAGTTTTGACCTTGTTTTAGTTCTTTCTTTTTCTCTCTTTATTTCTTTCTGTTTTGTTCTTTGTTTTTTTTGTTTATTTCAATTTTATTTTATTTCATTGAAACAATTGTGATTTACAAAGTCCTTCATAGTTGGGTTGCAGGCATACAATAAATCAGGACCAATCTCACTTCATCAGCAATGTTGACCTCCAGTAATGTTCTTAGAGTGGATCCCATAAAACCACCCTTTGTCTACTCCACCTGCCAGTATAACAGGCCCATTTTAAGTTTGTATTGTTATGGTTGAAGTCTCATGGTTCCATTGTTGATGGCTTTGGCTTGGATATTTAGTTCTGTCCTTTGTTACCACTACCAATGCACCTGACACCACTTGGCCCATGGTCCGTATCCTTTCATATTGATGTTTCTCCTCCTGGACTTAGCTTTTATTGTCGGCATGGCTTTCTTACACAGCAAATGATACTATATATTATTTACTTTCTATGAACTAATCTCTAAGGAATTTAACTATCCTTATTGCTACTCCCAAATCCTTCTCCCAAGCCCTGCCAACACTCCTATATCAGTTCTAAATTTCCAGTGACCAACAAGAACAAAGCTGCTAGTGTTTCCACATCATACTTATCTCCATGTACCTCCCCAATATATATTTGTTATTTTCAAAGATTCTACTTTCTTCCACATTGCTATTGTAATTTCTTTTCTATTATTTGTACCTCTAAATTTTTTTTGTGTATTGACTCTTTCCCTCTACTCTTACAATTTTTCTTTGTGTCATTTTATACTTTTTTATGTTGCAAGTGACAGTAGAGCCAATCCAAACTCCTTTAACTAAGGGAATTGACTAGCTCAGAGAAATTAAAATCTAGACTTCATCTTGATTTTATTTGAAGTTCCACTCAGTGCCTCAAGCAAGGTTATTAAGAACCTTATTTTGCTATATTTTTTCTGTTCTTTCACAGAATGAATTACTTCTTAGCTTTCACACTGCAACTACTTAAAACCTCAGGCCTTTCTTTTTGGTAACAATATGACTGCATAATTTCAGCTCCTGGACTGCTCTTCATATCACACTCTTCATGGTAAAAGGTATTTTTTTAGATCCATGTATTCTTTGGGTGCCATTTAATAGTTTTTATTTATTACTACATAAATAACAATATTGGTCACTTGCAACAGTATTTTTATTTCCCACCACCTTTCATCAGACAGCACAACTCAGTAGGAAACACCATATGATTAGCACAAAGACAGCTTTGCATCTTAAGTTCAGAAGAAAACATTAAAATTTATATATTCATATAATTCGACCTATGTCCTCTTTACTTGACTTGGAAAGTGTTCAGGGAATGGAGACTATTTAAAGCAATAGCATAGCAGTTTAGGATCTTGTCTTGCATGAACTCAACTTTTTTTTTGAGTATTTATTTATTTTTTTTAATAAGGAAGTATTATCATTCTAAACTCAAACACATTCAATGCTTAGTATAGTACATCAAAGGTATATCTTGTTCTTTACAGTAAGTTCTCTGAAAACATTATAACATAATTACAAGATACACATAAAATGAAATACATCAGCATGATGCAACTATTCAGTACTGCATAGAGTGCATTATTTATGACACCACAAGGACACAACTTTTATGGTAAAAGATATTTTTTTATGAGCACTTCCACACATATGCTGGAATTATATTTCCAGTGGCTAAATTTTTGTCAAATGTAACATCCTAGATTAATTGCTAATATCAAAGATGGATGTATTTAATCAGAGATCACTTTAAATCTTCCTACACCAAAAGATTTAGGGCCTGGATGAGTAAATACTTTAAAATAAAATAAGGGCAATGTTTTAAGAGAAACTGACACAGGTGCTGAGGAGAAATAAGACAAATGTCTAAAACACTGGGTAGTAAAATTGTAAACTGATCATATTGAACACATATCCTCTTCTTCACCACCTCCTTTCCATTCTCACAAATGGAGTACTGCAAAGTCCAAGTTGCTTCCAATTACCTATATAAGGGATTATTGACTGACCAAATTTTTTTAATCTGACAGACATTATTTTATAAAAAGATTTATATAAATATTAGAGGACAAAGTTAGATGATTGCAGACACATTCAAATATAAGCATATCTTCCCATGGCTTCCCATGTTTTCCACTCCAATACACATATGAAATATCATCAAGATATAATCATTTATTCATAATATGATTTGAAGACAGCATATACCAACATGCTCGGGTCCTACTTTGAAATTCTGAATTAGTACCTAATTGCATATCATGTTCATATAGTTTAATATGTAGGTTAGAGCCAGAGATAACACAGTAGGGTCTTGCATGCTGCTGACCCAGGATGGAAGGTGGTTCAAATCCCAGCATACAATATGGTCCCCCAATTTGACAGGAGTGATTTCTGAGCACAGAGCCAGGAGTAATCCCAGAGCACCTTCAAGTGTGAACCAAAAACCAAAAATAAATAAATAAATAAATAAAATGTGGCTTAATCTGTACTCAACTGTGGAGACAATATCATGTCTTTTAATGAGATTCAAATTTCAGCAAAAGATGTGGTGCATAGTAGGCACCAAATATTTGCTTGCTAAATTATGTATTCATTATACTACAAATTGTAGAGAACGAATTTGGCCTTATTTCTTTATATCATTATGATTACAGCTAAAGTTTTCAATTTATCACTGACAGTTTTTCTTAGGTTGTTTAAATTTAAGTAGCTTAACCCTTGGTAGTAAAATAGTCTGGATAAACCTAGGGGCATTTTACAACTGAAAAAAACTACAATATGTCTTTGGGGTGAGTGTGCCGCTTAACAGAGGTTCAAGGGCAATGAGCTAGTCCTAAGGAGATAGGAAAGGTTGTTAGTGGAGAAAATAGCTGTGACTGATAGATCCATAGTCCTGCCTTTATGGTTTCATAGATAAAACCAGGGTGGAATTGTGGATGAGTGAAAGGTTGGTGACTTCAATAAAAGATCCAGTAACAATGAAAAGAGTTGGTCTGAATTCTATAGCTTTGGGCATAGGTCATCTAAGTAAGAACATTGGCTCTCTAAACTGGGTGGGGGTAGGAAGGCTGCTAGAGAATGTATCACACACAAACAGCAGGAAAAGTAGAAATGTCAGACAGCCTGTGATGGATTAGAGGACTACATTGAAGCACATAATGCAGAATCTCTCCAAACTCCCAGTCTATCTGGAGAGAAATTGAAGAGTCTGAATATTTCCCAGATCTGTTTGCATAGAGCTCAAGGAATACAATCTTACTGCTCTTGTTGCAACCCTTTGTAAATGCCACTCAAGTAAAAAGTCCAAGGAAGCACAGATAGTGTCCCAAAATAGAAACTGAGTGGTGAAAAGGTACATGCCAGATAATCATATTACTATCCCAGAATATTTTTTTGCTTTTGTTCCTTTTATTCATTATTAGGATTCCCAGGTGTTGAATGTTGATTCAGACTTATTATAGTTTCTGACAAAATGAGAAAACTAAAAATCAGTTAGATAAATTTCATTTATATTGCTTCTATAGTGTTTATCAAGTAACGGGAGACACTAAAATTGGATATTTGACAAGTAATAGTGTGCGAATGTGTGTACATATATTTTATTTTTTCAGAATAAAGTGATTTTAGATCTTAAAAAAATACTTATGTTCCCTCCTTCATTCTGTTAGATTTTTTTAGACTTAGGGAAAGTGTGCACTTTTGATAAAAAAAAAAGGGTGGGGGAGTGGTAGTGCAAGTGGTAGGGTGTTTCCCTTGCATGCGCTAACCTAAGACAGACCACAGTTCAATCTCGGACGTCCCCCAAGCCAATAGAGATTTCTGAGCACATAGCCAGGAGTAACCCCTGAGCGTCATCAGGTGGGGCCCAAAAAGCAAAAATAAATAAAGAAAAACAAAAATTTAAAAGAATTTCAGACTCATGGCTTCTCTACCTGATCTCTGACTGGCCTATTTAATAAAGACTAAATTCTTGTACATTAATCATCTCAGAGTCAGGTACCGCACAATTGGAGATGCCTTTTATAGTTCAAATTTCACCATAACTAATTTATACTAGGTCATCATAAACTGTCTCCTGCCTATTGTCTTTGCTATGGAAATAATAGGAAAGGCTGTAGCCTAAACACTTCGGCAGCTCTGCTCCCATTTTCTGACAAAAACACTCTTGTGTTTTCCCGTGGAGCAGTACACTCTGTGCTGTTCCTCTTGCTTTAGATCCTGTGCATACAAAACACTTGGTATTCCTTCTTGGAGTCTTTACTTTGTCCTCAATGTTGGTCAAACCTGAACTGCCAACTCATGAAAAAGTAAAATATAGCTAGAAATAAAGATGCACCCTCTACCTCCAAAAAGTGACAGGTTCTTAGTTAATCTAATAAAAAATCCAGTATCTTTTAGCAAAGGATCTTTTGTTTTGAAAAAGAACCAGCTCATTTTTTTCCCCAGGGTATGCAGGTACATGTCAGACTAGTTTGAGTAGGTTAATACCTAAATTAGAAAATGAAGTCAAATGCAAACAGTTTGACTAGATTGGAAATAAGGTAGTGTTTTAAATTTGCAGGCAATGGAAGAGATTGTTCTTTAGAAAGACTTTCAGAGAGAATGAATAGTTATTAAAGAAGGTATCTCTCTTTGAAACTAGAGGACAAGATTTAATCAGGCCTTTGTTTATTTTTTTCAGAAACAAAAAATAATGAATGTATTTTATTAAACTACTGGCTGGACAAAGAATGAAACACATAATAGGTATTATTAATGAGAGACTATAAAAATGACTTACAAGTAAAAATGATGGAAAATAAGCATGATATAGATAAAGAATATTTACCAACTTTGACTTTCAGTAAAATGTTTCTAAAGTCAATGTTTAAATATAAAAGCTACTTTCATCAGTTCAATTTTTAGATACATAAAAAAATAACAAGCCATCACCAAACTGAATGGTTTAAAACATGTATTTTTTTCTCATTCTGTCTTCACATAGGCTGGAAGATTGACTTTTGAATATGACTCAACATAATTCTGAGGCTTTTTGGAGTAGAAGGTAGTTGATATATCTCTCTATACTAATGATAAAATTTACAGTACCAAATATTTAACATTAAAATATTAATTCAGGGGCTGGAGCAATGGTGCAGCAGTAGTGCATTTGCCTTGTATGCGACTGTCCCAGGACAGACCTTGGTTCGATCCCTGGCATCCCATATAGTCCCCCAAGCCAGGAGCAATTTCTGAATGTATAGCTAGGAGTAACTCCTGACCATCACTGGAGCGTGGCCCAAAAACAAAAAAAGTAATTCATAAACACATACAAACTCACATATGAGTAATTAAACTCTACATATCTTACCATAATTGGTCTAAGAAAATAACTAAACATAAGTAAAAAAAATATGGATTGCTCCTTTATGTTAGAATTACAAAGAAATTAAGGGAAGAACATGGATCCAGGGCAGGGTGTAAAAATAGGGACAATAATACAACTATTATAAATTCAAAGTCAAGTAATTATTTTCAAGTAATTGAAAATAATCAAAAGAACTTTGTATAACTGTAATATAAAAATAAATTGAAATGCTATCATCAACCATGTATATGCCATCCCCAATTTTTATTTTGAAGCCAAATCCCTAATATGATGATCGTAATCACAAGATAAATAATCAGAATGATCACAGCATAGAAATGATTAGATCATAAGGATAAGGCTCTTACAAGTTTAGTGTTCTTACAAATGAAAATCAGAGACCATCTGGCCCCTTCCCACAGTGTGAGGACAATGCAAAAATACATCGAACATTGGCAGAAAGCAGATCCTCATCATAAACCAAAGCTGCCATAAGTTTGACCTTGGACTTACTAGTTTTCATATCTTTGAGATATAAATTTCTATTAATAACTCTTTTTTTGATACTTATTATTATTGTACTGTTATCAATGTTACTTTTTGGCCATAACCTGTGGTGGTCGGGACTTGCACCTGCCACTGTACACAGGTTCAATTCTAGTAATACCAGGCAATCACATGGGGTATCAAGATATCAAGGTATCAGAGATCAAATCCTGGTCCACAATATGCAAGGCAAATATTTTACCCACTATACTATTTTGTCAGTCCCATAATCTATGATACAGCACCCTACAGAACATATTAAGATTAGTATTTCCCATCCACCTGAAAGTTATATAATTATAGACATGTCTGTATCTCTGAGCAATACTAGCTCAGAAAAATGTACAATAAATTTCACATTTTATCCATTGTAAAGTGTGATGATTCTTGTTAGTTGTAAACTGCTAAAATAAATGAGTATTTCTGTTCTGATACCTAAAGTGAGATTTTGCATATTTTATGACAAACTATCAATTTCATCTATTAATAATGATATAAAATCAAAATGGAGAAGTACCAGAATATATTCAAACCACCACAGATGTAGTTGAGTTTTCAATAAGTTTGTAATAAATATAAAAAGTTAAAACTTCCCCTGGGACAATTCACAAGCACCAAAAACTTCCTAGTGGGAAACCAAAGACTTTTAATTACCAGTATCAATAAGCCATATAGCTTGATAATAAAGCATGTCAGTGGCCTGACTTCTATAGATCCATTACCTCATCCCAAAGTTAGTCACATGACAAAATAAGTAGATATCGTCATGCATTTGTTTAAAAGTTAAATGTAGCCATTTATTCACTAACTCTAAACATATAATTAAAGTATGTTATACATTCCATACAAATATAGCAAATTTAATTCATTAACTTCGAAGAGGTCAAGTGACTATTGAAGAACTAATCAACTGTAGACTCAAGAAATGTAAGTTTCTTTAGTGTTTAGCCATAAAATGTTGAGTCAATCATTGATACAGAAGGTAGATGCTATTAAGTAATTAAAATATTTATCTTAAGAGGAAACCTGGGACCTGCTGTTATCCACTGATATCTTCTCAAAAAAGAAAAAGAAACAAACATAAAAACAAAAAACACAACTAAGCAAAAGCTTGTTTCAGTACTAAAATATATCACATTGCTCTTTAAAATCATCAGTGGCAGATGGCTAATTTGACTAAACCAACCTTTGTTTACAATGGAACAGAGCCACATGATACTGTGCCAAGGAATAGTGGTTTAAACTTTCCAATAATTCAGCTACCACATTACTTCTAGGGTTTGCAGAGTCTCAAAAGAACAAGATTAAGATTTCAACATTTTTCAAGTATTAAAACATATCAATGAATTCACACTGATAAATGCTTAGTTGCTAAATTTTTTCTGGATAGCACCAGTGAGTAATAATCTTGCTTAGGACAGTGTGTTTTGTGTCCAAATGTATCATTTATGTTATAAAAAACCTTTTGCCAAAGTATAAAACTCTGTTATCATGACTTACATTAAAATAAATGTAAGATGATTATAAAACTCTTAAAGGCAAATGTAAGTAAAATATAAGTTAAATAAATAAAATTGTAAGAAAAATAATTCCTCCTCTGTTTTTTTATTTGCAATTACAAACATTTTGGAGGTCAGGGATATTGCTCTAGTTACAAAGCAGATGCCTGGTGTGTGTGAGATGCTGTGGCTATGGCCCCTGAAACATAAATATATGTAGCCCTAATCACCACTTGGTGTAGACAGACAAGAATAAAATTAATATAAAAGCCTGTCTAGAGTACAGGCAGGGGTTGGGTGGGGAGGAGGGAGATTTGGAACATTGGTGATGGGAATGTTGCACTGGTGATGGGTGGTGTTCTTTACATGACTGAAACCCAAACACAGTCATGTATGTAATCAAGGTATTTAAATAAAATATATATTAAAAAATAAAATTGTTTTAAATCAGATTATCTAAAAGCGGTAGCAAACAAATGAAGTTTAATGCTCTGAGTCTCTACTAGTCCATTTCAAATATATCAAAAGAGTACCTTGGCTAACTACAGCTTAGTAATTAAATAAAATTACTTGGAGCTTTTCCTGCACTAAAATTTCATTGACTGATTGACATTGCATTTTAAGTTTATACATAATTTTATCTCCAATTAGTATAATATGGCCAGTAAATTATCCTTTGAGAATTGATAGCAAGGAAGAAGTTGTCTCATTCACTGGTAAAGGTGATAGTCAGCAAATTATTATTCTAGAAGAGTATATGATACATCAAAGTATCAAGATCTTATAACAAGATGAGTTGGCATCAAAAATTACCTTTCTTAGTGAGATTTAGTGAGATGTAAAGATATCAATGTAATTACCTTCTGAATGAGACCTTTAATGGAAGGGTTGGTCACAGTCAAACATCTATTTCCCCAAACATACCTGACCTTTCTCTTACCTTTTATTCTGTCACTCCATAATAGATTTTTATCATCTCATGATGTAATTTTATGAATATAAATGGTCATATGAGGTGCTGGGGACAAAATTCACATCAACTGTATGCAAGGCAAGTGTCGTACTCACTGTATTATTTCGCCATGCTCCCCTCACCTGCCCCTATATTGGCTGGACTCTGCTGTTTGAAGTTACAAATTCTCAGTCTGTTTTATGTGATTCTCATAACCCAACATTATCTGGTTAACAGTATATATGTGCTATTCAATAAATACATATTTAATGAATTACGGATCATATTAAATTTTAGAACAATGGCACAGGTGTTTTACAAGTAACAACTCAATATTTATATATGGCTATGTATAAAATTATATCTCTTCATTTTGTATTAGGACCACAACACTTTTCTAGTCAGATGTACTTTGTGGTGGTAAGGTTAAAAATATAGCACTTTGTGAAGCCAGTAGATCACTTGCTTAGCCTCTGTGGAATTTAAGGTTTGATTTCTGCATCACAAAACACTCATACATAAAAAAATGCAAAAAAGTTTTCATTTATTTCAATTACCTCTCTTGATTATGTGTATTCTCATTTATGAGTTCAGACTATCATAAGTAATGTTTGGCTGAGTCTTTCGAACTTGTGTTCTTAAAAACACTAAAAAAATTTTTTTAGAACTTTTTTTTAATCTTTGAGCTTTTTTCTTTTAATCATTTCTTAGAGACTATGCCAATAGAATAGGTAAAATACTATACGAAATGCGTAGAAAAATGTAAATATATTTTAATATTTAATAAAATACATATATAAATGCATGGTTATTAATAAAATAGAAACTATAATGGCATAATGAAATATGCAAATAAAACTCATGAGCTAACGGAGAATATTCAAAGAAGGTACAATTTAGACATGAGGAATGATTTCCTTAAGTATCCAAGTCTGCATTCAGATCTCATTAGACATAGATGGTGGGTAGAGATAGTGACCATTTACATCAATAATATGTAGAAAGATTTTTTTTTCTTTAGAGACAGTGAAGTCTGCTGAGTTTCCAGATGGTAGGAAGAGACAGTGACCACTCATATAAATAATATGTGGAAAGACATTTTTTCAGAGACAGTGATGTTTGCTGAGTTTTCAGAAGAGAGCTTGTCTACAATTAGTTGCAAGGCAAGCATGACACATCCCTTTAGATACAGCCAGGTGGACACAGATGGAATTAGGGCAATGGAACTTCTTTACCAGCAGTGCAGCAAGAGACTTGCTACCTATGGCATCTCACTGACAGTTACAGTAAGGAAAATTAGATCTATAAAATTATGTGGTTTGATGTGAGATGGAAGCAATGTACCACTGAACACACTCACTGTCACTCTTGCAGTAGAAGCAAGAAACAAAACAGATTGTCACCAGGAATGGAAACACTCTTCCTTGTGCAATGTTGTCTTAGCGCCCTCTACTGACTATGTTTAATTGTGAACTCTGCTATGAAATATTCCTTAAAGGATCTAACTCCATTAGGGCAGGGCAGTTAGTGAAGGGGTTAGCTTGAAATTTAAGCAATGAATAAATAAAGGACACCTTTCGAAAGAGAAAAATATATACCTGAAAAAAATATCAAATTAGTACCTGATCCTGTTGAAATACATTATCTAGGTAGATAGGTAGGAGACAAATTACCCTCTATTATATGGCAATATAAATCCTTGAGAGGCATTTAGGTAACTTAAAAAAATCCAGCTTTATGATGTCTCTAGAATAGAGTGTCAAGGACCTATTTTCATATAGCTCATATTAAAAGTGATGGTATCATCACCTTGTACCATTCCAAATACAAAAATCTTTTCAACTCTTCCACTGTTTCACTCAAGCTACTTGTATCAGTGTCTTTAAGGTATATTCAGCACACTAGAACAGCAATTTCTAGAGTCTATATTTGATCATTTCTGAAATACTTATCCCTAACAGAACCACAGGAATAGTTCACTTATTTCCTTAGAGTCTTAGTTAAATGTTAACATTTTTACTAAGATTTTTCCCTAACTATATAATTGAAATTAGCTATTCAGGGCCAGGGTGATAACACAACACACTGTGTAGGGCATTTGCTTTGCATGCTAGTGACCCTGGTCTATTCCCCAACATCCTGTATAGTCCCTGAGATTGCCAGGAGATTTCTGGGTGCAGAGCCAGGAGCAACCCCTGAGACTCACTGGAGGTGCCCTCAAAACAAAACAAAACAAAACAAATGAACATATCCATAGATGCTAACTGTTCCACTTCCTGCTTAACTTTCCTCCTTTATTGTATATACATTATGTATATTAGTTACTCAAATTCTTTATTATTATCTATCATCTACATTAGGGAAAAATCTCCATGAAGAAATGTTTCTAATTCCCTCACTGTATTCTGCTCTAGGTCCTTGAACATTATCTGAATAAATTTATATAGAATGACTTCAATTATATAGAATGACTTCAATTCTACAGTCAAAGACTCTCTTGGTTCTGTATTTATTGGGCCACACCCAGAGTACTCAGGGGTTACTCCAGGTTCTGCTCTGAGGGATTACTCTTGACAGTACTCTAGGGACCATATGGAGTGTTACAGATTAAACCAAGTCAGCTCAGTGCTAGGAAAATGCACTACTATACCACTATCTGCTCAACCCCTACAGCTCACTCTACTTTTTTAACCTTAAAGATGTAAAATGTTTACATTTGCCAAAGAGGTCTTCTAAATGATAGGAGCCAAGTACTCACTGACATGAGCCTCTAGGTAAAAAACAAAACTCATGTCCTTTCTGGAAGGGAGTAGCAATTTATCATTTCCCTAGAAAAATATGGCCAGCAGAAAGTAAGAAGCAAACAATGCCATTTTCAGAATAAAAAAAAAAAGGAAATATGGAAGCCTGGGTATAAAACTTAGTTTGTGCATGTAGGTACTGATGTAATTTAAGAACATTTAAACTAAAATCAAATAGTTTGCAAGACAAACTATGGCTGCGGGCAAAAAAATGCAGTTACATCAATGGAATTTCTACATGGTTGCAAGACTTTGCTATGGAAATTTTATATATGATTCCCAAATTTGTTCTTTGTGAATGCATGATGGTGCTCTTAATGTGTTACTCCTAAAATAAAATAACTATTGTTTAATAAAAAATTGTTTCCACACCACTTGCCTTCTTTATAATTTTTTTCTCTCAGTCTTTTCTGCCAATAGCCTACATACAATATTTTCAGAGGATATAATCTACTTTAGTATTTTAAAATATAAAGAATAACTCAACCCTTTTATTGTTATGAGACCTAGGAAAAATATCTATATCACTGACCTCAGATTTTCTCGGTGTTTGAATTTTTCCCAGAAACCATTATTTTTTGAAGCTTTCTTTATTTTCTCAACACTATTTCAGATATCTTCCCAGACCTTCATCTTTTCTTCCTGATAGAAGCCTGAATACATCTGTGCTTAGTAGGGGAAAAAAAGAACCCTAAGTACATATGAAACACCTTTGTTAATTCAAATAATCTGAAGTTATGTCTTCATGTTATCAAGTGAACTTCTAGTTCATTTAAATATTCTCTCATTTATTTGTGTTTATCAAGGTAAAAAAAATAAGAAAAACAAAGACATATGAAGTCAAATTCCAGAGCAATAGCACAGTGAAAAAGGCATTTGCCTTACAAATGGCTAACCTGGGTTTGATCCCCAGGTGCCCAAATAGTCCCCTAAGCCAGTCAGGAGTGATTTCTGAGCACAGAGCAAGTAATAACCAATATCTGCTAGGTGTGACCTTCTCCCCCCCCCAAAAAAAATCAAGTCAAGAAGACTAAGAAGAAAGAAGATAAAAAAAAGACAAGGGGATACTCTAGTGTTAAGGAGTACCCTTTGCTAAATGAAAAAAAAAATTTAAATATTAGTATTGGGGACAGAGCCAGAGAACAGTGGGTAAGGCATTTGCCTTGCACATGGTTTCAGTCTTGGGCACTGCATATGGTTTCCTGAGTACTGCCAGGAATGAGCCCTGAGTGTAGAGCCAAGAGTAAGTTCTAGAACCTGTGAATGTGACCCCAAATAAACAAACAAATAATTTTAATATTAATTTTTTTCTAATGTTTTTTGACTGCAGGATAAACAACTAATGGAAGAAAGAGTATTTTATGGAGTTAAAATATTTATATTATCAGAGTAGTTTCTACTTTAGTTGTGGAAAGAGGAAAGCCATTTTGTCAAATTTTCTTTTGTTACTATACCCTTAATAAAAACTGAAATGATGTTTATTGCTCTGAAATTTGTGTGGGTAGTATATTTTTGTGGGTTTTTGTTAGTATATTTCAAGGAAGCATACTTGATTAGTCTTTTACCAGACAAAGAAAGTAGAGGAAGATTACAATTGATCTAGTCGGCATATTGAGCTTTCCTTTAACCATGCCAATATGGCATGTTCTTACTGGTAAATTCTGTCAAAATATAGACAGATACATACATATATACATACATGCATACACATTTTTGTTTGTTTTTGGGGCCACACCAGGCATTGCTCAGGAGTTACTCCTGGCTCTGTACTTTGAAATCACTCCGGGCTTGGGGGGACCATTTGGGATGCCCAGGATCGAATCCACGTCAGTCCTGGGTCAACCACTTGCAAAATAAACACCCTACCATTGTGCTACCACTCTGGCTCTACATACACATTTTTAATTTAGAGGTCGGTCAACTCAGTGTAGTTAAAGGGTTAATTCCCATTTTGTGCTCCACAGTTACTCCTGGGATACTCAGGAGTAATTTAAAGTATTTAAAATGTAATTTAAAGTATTTATTTTAATTTAAAGTATCTTTAAGGCTGAAGAAAAAAACCATTATTTAGGGGATAGAATAAATAGTACAGAGAGTCAGGAGCCTGCCTTGCTCATGTCTTGAAAAAGGTTCAATCCTGGAACCCCATAAAATACTCCGAATACTAATAGGAGTGCTTTGTGAGAATAGAGTCAGAGAAAAACCCTGAGCAAAGCCAGGTATGACTCAATAAAAAACACAGAGTAAAACCCCTTCATTTAGATTTTAACAACAGTAAATTAATGTTATCAAAAAAAGTTTAAATTTGCTAAAAACCAAAAATAAAATTTTAATTCATAAAATAAATTTAAAAGAGACTTATTAAAATAATATTTTATGGAAATATTTGGATGTATTTATTTTATATTTTGCATTATCAAAGAGCATGTGGATATTGACAAAGACATTGAATGCTCCCTTGAATTTGATAGTATTTTTCACATCACTGAAGGAATTACTGTCACATTTTAGAAAGCAGCAGGTAGAAAAACATAAAATGATACACAAATAACATCATTAACTTAAATATGAAAGTATAATAATTCACCATAAGCTGAAAGCTTATTCTTATGGCTAATTGTAATTATTCCATATAATTTTAGGATGGTCAACAAAGCAATAAAATGTAACCCTAAAGCTGAGTACATTTGGCTGGTAATCTCTTTCATAAGAAAGTTAAATGATAGCATGGGTTAAAGCAGTAAGTGGAATATAGTTCTGAGCAAGTAACATTATTTGTAGTTTTCCCTCATAGTTAATAAAATAGCCTTATTCTTGCCTCTTAAATGAATTTTCCCAGATTATCTTGAGATTCAGTTTTCTCAGACACTTGACAAGAGTTATAATAATAAAATATCTAACCTAGTCACCATACTATGTAAGTTGATAAATCATCAAGGAATACATATTTGAATGATGCTATATGGCTATCAAGTACCAAAGGGTCATGTGGTGAGGTAAATGTTGCAATGCATTAGTCTAGTGAAATTTTCTAAGAAAGTAAGACAAAAATGCATCTTCTTTGTGAAGGTGTTTCAAAGGACAATAATACATAGTTTCTGAGAAAACCTACGGAAAACAAAACAAATTTCCTAATATCCATTACTTTTCACTAGACTGATGAAATAGTGAGATGTATTTTTTACTTTTCAGGAATATCTTAAAATTCTGATATTGGTACTCATAAAGTTCTAACACCAAATACAATCAAGAGGACTAAAAATAATGCTCACACATTTAAAACGGCAATTTATTTAAAAATTTTTAAGAAGCAGTATTCATTTTTGCTATTCTACTATAAAAATTCAAATTCAATACCTACATTTTAAAATTCTGACTTTGTACTAATGTGGGGAGCCAGACTCTCCCTCACAGTCTTAGCTTAAACACAGCCATTTTGCAGATAACTGCCATTTTGTAGCAGGCCTGTCACCTAGTTGAACTGTACATATTGTACGTGCCAGTTGGCCATGAGTTGACGCAGATCAAAAGCCACAAGACCACATTCTTCTGGCTAAGTTCTGATCTATAGATAGAGCATTGTGTGTAGCAACAAGATGTTCTAAACTTGTAACAAATTAATGAGTTCGTGCAAAACCCACTGGAATGTATGCTCAGTAAATGTTTGCCTTGTTCCCACCCCCTATTATGTAAAATCTATATAAGCTTGGTCTGTTTGAAAATGAATTGACACCTTGATCAGACTCCTGTCTTGGTGCTCTTCCTTTTCTCACTCTATTCTCTTGCAGGTGAAGACCCTTTCCACAACCACGAATAGACTGGCGCTGCAGGCTGGCACATACTAATTATTTAAAAATGTCAAATTCTATGATGAATGATTGTATATCATCAACATTAATTTTAAGTCTCTATTTGTAGTTTTTAATAATATTTTTGCAAGTAGAAGCACAAATAGAAAGTCGAATAGTACTAAAAGCTGATGGCTAAGCTATAAATGTACTTAAGTGTCCATGTTTAATAGATAGAAAGCAGTTTAAACTGTTGATCATGAAATCCATCAACACACACTTTTATTTAAAGAGGAAATCCCCATTTTGTGTTCAAAGAGACTCAATATTTGGTTTGAAAACATCTTCTGTTTTCTGTAGATTAGAAAAGATTAGAGAAAGGGGCAGTGATACTATGTTAGATACACTATTTTCCAAAATGGGTATGCTCCTGATTTTATGTACAATGAAAGTAAAAGTAAAATACAAAGATAAAAGTTCTGTTCATAGTAAAAGTCAACAAAAATGATATAGGGTGCTACTTATGATATTTTATTTATACAGGTACTTTATGCTAATAAGACTTTTTCTTTCGGTACAATTAAGTCTTTAATGTCAATAAATAATTTTAAAAGTAGTTCATGCTTTAAAGAAAAAGGAAAACTTCCTTGGATTCTTATATTGAGGATATAACAATGCAAGTAAGAGCAAAATAATGGTATTTTACTTTACAACAGTATGCTACATATAGAAGTAAAGAAGGGGACAATAGCTTGAGAAGGCATTAAAAATCTATGCCCAACAGAAGCACTGTTAATGATTTCTAAACCACTTGAGTTTATTAAGATGTATATCAAAGATGAATGTAGCCCAGTTTATGAACATGCTGTTTCAGGTGCTCACTTGAGTATGCAATGTTGTATGGGTTCATTGAGGGAATATTTAAGTAGACTGCTTTTTTCTTTAAGTAAGTAGACTGCTTTTTAAGAGATGGGCATGATGGTGAAATAGTGAAAAATATTTACTAGAATAAAACTATACTAAATGTCTGTATATATCATACATAATAAATAATATATTTTAGCACCCTAAAATAAATAGAAAGACAACTTTAAATTTATTTGGAAGAGGAGCAGTTATACTCAGTGGGGAAATACTTTATATAGAAGACTCATTTGAATATTAATTTGAAATACCACATTCTTATAAAAGTAGAGAACTTATCAGGAAACACTTCCCAGAACAGATAATAAATGGAAATGAAAAATCCTGCCTGAGGTAGTATTTAACTGGATATGTTAGGAAGTGTACTGACATAAGCCAATACAGTGTAGTCACAAAGATTAAGACTTAAAAAAAGGATTTATTCATCAATCAATAAGGCATACTATTTTAAAAGTAATAAAATCTTTTCTTCTGTAAATATGATTCCATAAATATATAAAATAGTTGTGCTTTAAAATTCTGTTCTCATATGATTATTCTTTTGTGAATTAACACTTTGGTGATATGTATATACATATAATAGATATATACACATATCTAAATAATCTCAGAATATATGTCATAATATTAAAATAATTTATGATATTTATTAAGTTTTGAACAGGAAGATAACCATTGCATCTCCATACATTTTCAAATTAAGGCCTTTATATATAACAATTATTCCCATACAATGAAAAGAATTTTCTTTATTCCTCCAATTTCAAATAAATGACATTGAAAATTAAATTCATTCAAATTATGTTTCAAATAGAAATTCCTTTGTTTTTAGCAAGAGATTTAGACATACAGAATGTGGAGAGAATGGAACTTTAGGAATTGTACTAAATTTCAGGGGCTTCACTTAAGTTTACAAACACAAGGTTGTTTCTTAGTTATATCAGGTCTTGGAGTAAACTTTTTTTAGTAAATTTACATAAAATCAGGCTGTTTAATATTGTTTACTATAACACAAAAGTTTTGTAATCATAACTTATTCATCTTAGGTCAAAGTAAATTTAATAAAATAATCTTGATTTTTCACTTTTTTAGTTTTGTTCATTTTGGTTTAATGGCTAAATCTGGCTCTGCTCAGGATTAAACCTAATGGTATAGGGACTATATACAATGCTCAAAAGAAAATGGGTCAGCCATGTGCAAAGCATGAACCTTAACCTTTGTGCTCTTTGTTTGTCCCTCATTCATATTTTAAACAATATCATTCAACTCTACTGATGCACAAGGTAACAGCACAAGTAATTTTGGTAATTCTTTCTAAGATATATCTTCCTAAAACAAGTGTTTAGGGGCAGTGTGTTTTAATGTGAGTATTACAAATATAATTAAAGAAAGAAATATAGATTCAGAAAGGGAGGCTAAAACAAAAAAAATACCAAAATGTCACACTTACCTGAGATGTATAGAATAATAGGACAAAGGTATGTAAGTTAGGGGGATACCTAGATTAATGTGATCTCTAGCTTATTGAACTGAAGAGAGGGAAGGAAAAATAGTGTGGAAAATAAGAAATGATAGTGAGATAACTAATGCACACACACACACACACACACACACACACACACACACACTATAGCATTGAGAGCCAAGCAACAGCAAATGAATTTTAAAATGTGCCAGTAAGGCCAAAGCTATAGTACAGCAGGATTTTGTTTTCCTAGCATGCGGCTGACTTGGATTTGATTCCTGGCATTGCAGGAATGGTTTTCTTGAACCTGCGAGGATAATTTCTGAGACAGAAAAAACAGGAGTAAACCCTAAAATCTGAGGATTTGTCTCATCCCCCACTCCCTGTCAATATGCCTGTCTAGGATGCAAGCTTGGGGTAGGAATGAAGGCAGGGCCAATAGCGTAGGGAAGCAGACTGTGGGATTAGCATTGTAAAACTGTTTGATAAAGAGAAAGGAAAAGAGAGAAGGAGAAAAGAAAGAAAGAAAGAAAGAAAGAAAGAAAGAAAGAAAGAAAGAAAGAAAGAAAGAAAGAAAGAAAGAAAGAAAGAAAGAAAGAAAGAAAGAAAGAAAGAAAGAAAGAAAGAAAGAAAGAAAGAAAGAAAGAAAGAAAGAAAGAGAGAGAGAGAGAGAGAGAGAGAGAGAGAGAGAAAGAAAGAAAGAAAGAAAGAAAGAAAGAAAGAAAGAAAGAAAGAAAGAAAGAAAGAAAGAAAGAGAGAGAGAGAAAGAAAGAAAGAAAGAAAGAAAGAAAGAAAGAAAGAAAGAAAGAAAGAGAGAGAGAAAAAGAAAGAAAGAAAGAAAGAAAGAGAGAGAAAAAGAAAGAAAGAAAGAGGAAAGAAGAAAGAAAAAAGAAGGAAGAAAGGAAGAAAGAAGAAAGAAAAAAGAAAGAGAGAAGAAAGAAAAAAGAAAGAGAGAAGAAAGAAAGAAATAGAAAGAAAGAAAGAAAGAAAGAAAGAAAGAAAGAAAGAAAGAAAGAAAGAAAGAAAGTAAAAGAAAGAAAGAAAGAGGAAGGAAGAAAAAAGAAGGAAGAAAGGAAGAAAGAAAAAAGAAAAAAGAAAGAGGAAAGAAAGAAAGAAAGAAAGAAGAAAGAAAGAAAGAAAGAAAGAAAGAAAGAAAGAAAGAAAGAAAGAAAGAAAGAAAGAAAGAAAGAAAGAAAGAAAGAAAGAAAGAAAAAGAAAGAAAGAAAGAAAGAAAGAGGAAGGAAGAAAGAAAAAAGAAGGAAGAAAGGAAGAAAGAAGAAAGAAAAAAGAGAGAAGAAAGAAAGAAAGAAAGAAAGAAAGAAAGAAAGAAAGAAAGAAAGAAAGAAAGAAAGAAAGAAAGAAAGAAAAGAAAGAAAGAAGACAGAAAGATAGAGAATGCAAGAAGAAAAATAGAGAAAGCTGGGGAATAACTTTCCCCAACTTTAAACTTTACTACAAAGCAATAGTTATCAAAACAGCATGGTATTGGAATAAGGACAGGCCCTCAGATCAGTGGAATAGGTTTGAATATCCAGAAAATGTTCCCCAGACATACAATCACCTAATTTTCGATAAAGGAACAGGAAATACTAAATGGAGCAGGGAAAGCCTCTTCAACAAGTGGTGTTGGCACAACTGGGTAGCCACTTGCAAAAAATTGAATTTAGACCCCCAGCTAACATCATGTACGAAGGTAAAATCCAAATGGATTAAAGACCTCGATATCAGACCCAAAACTATAAGATATATTGAAAAACACATAGGCAAAACACTCCAGGACATTGAGACTACAGGCATCTTCAAGGAGGAAACTACACTCTCCAAGCAAGTGAACGCAGAGATTAACAGATGGGAATATATTAAACTGAGAAGCTTCTGCACCTCAAAGGAAATAGTGCCCAGGATACAAGAGCCACCCACTGAGTGGGAGAAACTATTCACCCAATACCCATCAGATAAGGGGCTAATCTCCAAAATATACAAGGCACTGACAGAACTTTACAAGAAAAAAACATCTAATCCCATCAAAAAATGGGGAGAAGAAATGAACACTTTGACAAAGAAGAAATACAAATGGCCAAAAGACACATGGAAAAATGCTCCACATCACTAATCATCAGGGAGATGCAAATCAAAACAATGATGAGATACCACCTCACACCCCAGAGAATGGCACACATCACAAAGAACGAGAATAATCAGTGTTGGCGGGGATGTGGAGAGAAAGGAACTCTTATCCACTGCTGGTGGGAATGCAGTCTAGTTCAACCTTTATGGAAAGCAATATGGAGATTCCTCCAAAAACTGGAAATCGAGCTCCCATACGATCCAGCTATACCACTCCTAGGAATATACCCTAGGAACACAAAAATACAATACAAAAACCCCTTCCTTACACCTATATTCATTGCAGCACTATTTACCATAGCAAGACTCTGGAAACAACCAAGATGCCCTTCAACAGATGAATGGCTAAAGAAACTGTGGTACATATACACAATGGAATCTTATGCAGCTGTCAGGAGAGATGAAGTTATGAAATTTTCCTATACATGGATGTACACGGAATCTATTATGCTGAGTGAAATAAGTCAGAGAGAGAGAGAGAAAAACGCAGAATGGTCTCACTCATCTATGGGTTTTAAGAAAAATGAAAGACATTCTTGCAATAATAATTTTCAGACACAAAAGAGAAAAGAGCTGGAAGTTCCAGCTCACCTCAGGAAGCTCACCACAAATAGTGATGAGTTTAGTTAGAGAAATAACTACATTTTGAACTGTCCTAATAATGAGAATGTATGAGGGAAATGGAGAGCCTGTTTAGAGTACAGGCAGGGGTTGGGTGGGGAGGAGGGAAACTTGGGACATTGGTGATGGGAATGTTGCACTGGTAATGGGTGGTGTTCTTTACATGACTGAAACCCAAACACAATCATGTATGTAATCAAGGTGTTTAAATAAAAAAAAATAAAAGAAAAGAAAAATAGAGAAAGCAAGAAGAAAGAATATAACAAATGTTATCCATTAAATAAAGACTAAGGAAAATTAGCAGTGTTTAAAAATTAAAAGAATTATTAATAATTTACCCATATATGATTATTTTTCATGCCTAAAAGGTCAAGGTTGAAACATATTTGATTTTCTTTCATCTCAGAATTTCCATAAACCTATCTACTGCACATTTTTGGTCCAGGTTAGAATTTCATGTAAACTTTAGAGAAAGAAAAGCACTGATGTACATAAATTGGATAATTAAATAGTCTTAATTTGATAATATCAGCAGTCAATCATAATTAGAATCAATGGTCTATTAAAGGAGCAATTTTTCACATGAAATAAAATGTTCATTTTATACTTTCTCATTTACTTCTTTCATGTCTAACTTTTTTCCTTTATATCTGCAAGCATTTTAGTTCTCATAGGATTTATAATTCCTTTATTCCTTTAAATGTTTGTTTTCTCACTCATCTGTTCACAGAGAAAGTTCTTGAAAAGATGACATTCTCCTAAATTTTAGACTCTCTTTTCTCTATCATCATTTACCAAAATATCTAATAATGTTTTTAAATAACAGCCTTAAAGCAATATAATCTGTATACCAATATATCTGTATACTGTATATCTCTACAACTAAGGTTTTAGTATATTCAGAGTTATGTAAACATTAGCAAGATTTCATGTCAAGATACTTTAATAAAACTATAAATTCTAAATAAATCCCTCAAACATATTAATAGTGTCTTCTCATTAACTCTTACAACTGAAATCACAAATTGTATAAATATTTTTATTCAAGATATTTATATAGTGAAATTAGATATGTTATTAGTGTGACAGTATGTGGTCTTTGTTTTCTCAATGTATTTGAAATATTTACTTATAATATGGCAAATAACTGCACTTTATTCTTTTTTATAAAAAGCAATATTATATTATATGAAGGTGTAATATTTAATTTATCACTTATTAGATTATAAATACTTGGATTGACTCCAATTTTGGATTTTTAAAATATTGGTACTATGGACATTTGTATGTAACTGTTTATGTGGCCACATAAATTAATGTATCTGAGGTAAATAGTTTGGTCTAAATTGCTAGGTCATGGGTCAGGAAGCCAATCAAAAGATAGGACAAATTACTAGTATATAACTGACCTGTTTGATACTTGGTGTCACATGTTTGCCTAAAATTGTTAAGTTTAGGTGAGGAGGTTCCTAAGTGCTGCCAGTATAACTCCCATCATATGTTCCAAATAGCACGATACCCTTGAATCTATGCATTGAACTGGAAGAGATCAATGGCCTATGTAGCAGGAGGTCAGAGTTATGTTGCATTGGGTTATGCTAGGCCGAGTGGAACAAGATGCTAGGACTAGGTTAGGTTAGTTATTTTCTGAACTATGATTAATTTGTATGGCTAACTTATGCAAGCACCACATACTTTGATTAATATAGTCTTGAGGTATGGTTGGAGATCATGCAATGTGAGTCCTTAACATTTTTTTGTTGTTTTAAATATTGTTTTTGCTTCATTAGTTTCAATAAATATCCATGAAATTTTTATTTTAAAATTAGTTTAACTTTCTAAAAATATAGGTAGCAATTTGATACATATCTGCAGCTATTATAAAACTATCAATTATAACATTTTAACTCTTGTTGAAACCATTAGATATAATCTGGAAACTCTCAAGTACCACTGGTTCCAGATAGCATCAAGTCACCACACCCAAGTAGTGAGTCTTCAGTCACGGCTAAGGATCACCAAGAATGGCCTTGGATCTCTCTTGGCATTGACTAAGAGACCACAAAAATAAAACTGTTTTATACATTGTCACTTGAAAGAAGATACAAAAAATATATATTGTTATTGTCTTTTATATGCATATGTGTATTTTACTTTATTCTGTACTTCATTTTTATTTATTTAGTTTTAGGGCCACCCAGTGGTGCTCAGGGCTTTCTTCTATCTATGCATTTAGGGATAAATTCTGGTAGGCTCAGGAGGTCATATTAGGTGCCAGGGATCAATCTCAGGTCAGCTTATGTGCAAGGGAAATACCCTACACATTGTACTATTGCTTCAGCATTGCACTATATGTTTTATGTGGATTTGAGTTATTGTCTAAGGTCTCAAAAGTCCAAATGACTAGTTATATATATATATATATATATATATATATATATATATATATATATATATATATATATATATTTCCTATAGAGAATCTCTCTTATTGACACACTATCTGTATTTATCAGAATATCTAATTTATCTTTATTTATTTTTTGGGGGGTCACACCCAGCAGCACTTAGGGGTTACTCCTGGCTCTACATTCAGAAATCGATCCTGGCACATTCGGGGGACCATATGGGATGCCAGGATTCGAAACACTGACTTCTGCATGAAAGGCAAACATCTTACCTCCATGCTATCTCTCTGGCCCTTATCTTTATTTTTAAAGTCTAGTTTGTTTGGACATAGACATTTTGGTGCTAATGTTTTGAATTCATTATTTTGAATATATTAACCCATTTTCTAATGACCTCTATTTTTTTATTGCAACTGTGATTTATTGAGGCTTTCTTGTAAGTGATAATAACTGGTTTTACTTGTTGCATCTAGGACTCCCCTATTGTCTTTGGAATTTAATGATTTAACTATGATGAATTCATGTATAAATTTTACTCTTATTATACTTGTATTTAATTTTTAGATTAATGATATTTTACTAAATGTGAAATTTGATAAATTTTTCTTCAAATTTTTTCCCAAATCTTTGAAAAATCCTTCAAAAAACTTCAAGAAATGGAAAATTAGATCATGAAAAATTTGATAAAATTTTACCTCAAAGTTTCTGCAAATAATCTTACTTCAAATATTCTTTCCATTTATTCCCCATTTCTTCTAGGCCACCTCTTTGAGACCTTTATAAATAATAAATTTTAAGACATGTGATAGTAACTAACAGATTCCTGAAACATTTTTTTTTTTATAATTCCTAGTCCTTTGTCTAATTTCAATTTTCTAACGAACATTACTCTGAAGCTCAAACCTCCTGCTAAGCTTCCTGGTGACACTTTGAACTCCACAATTTCTGCTCAGTAAGTTTAGTGTCTGTGTGATATTCCCTAATTAATAGTTTATCATTCTCATCTTAGTTTATTATATACATTTTATTTATTTTGGTAGACATATTATACCTGATTTAAACCTTTTCCTGTGTGTCTATCACCTGAGCTACATAGAAATAATTCTGTTATATTTTTCTTTAATTCCTTTTATTTTTTTCTTTAATTCTTAAACCTGTCTGGGACATTTATTTTTTGCTTTCGTCTGGATTGTGCTCCTTATGTAAAGTAGTTCATTTTAAGAAATCACATTCTCTATGATTACAGTTTTGTTTTGTTGTTGTAATTGTAATTAATCTCCAAGATTAATTTTGGAAAATATGCCTTCTTAGTTATGTGTACTCACTGAAGTTTCTACTTTGTCACTTTATCTAAAAGTCAGTAATTAATGGTAAGTTCCTCAAATACATGAAACAACTTGTTTGTTAATCTTAGAAGGGACTCTATATGTGTGTTGGATATATGCATTCAAAATTCCATCATTCTAAAACTCTTCTTTGTCTTCATTTCTGAATAATGAAGGGTCTCAAGTTCAGTCAGAGATTAAAACATTAAGTCCTTTTGATTAGAATCCTGGATTGCATACAGTTCAGCAATGGCTTTAGTGATTGTGATCTGTATCAGTTAAATAGCAGATTTTTCATATCTCCAAGGAATTTTTCATTCCTCAAATTTATAAGATTCTAGTGTGAACTTTTAAAAGTGATCATCTGTAATTATCCTACAAAACCTAGCATTTACCATACCATTAGCATCACTACGTATCTTTCCTTCTCTGCTTTGTCTTATTTTTAAAATGATATGAAATGATATAGTTTTTCACTTGGCTGATATAAAAAACTTCCCTAAAAATCTAAATCTGACTATGATTAGCATTTAGAACAGTGCCATAATAATAATTATGTATTAAATGAATGCTGACCCATTTAATTGTTTTAATAATATTTTTTCATATTGAACTAATGAAAAGCATTTTAATAGTATTTGGGGGACTTTTGGGTAGCATAAAGCAATACTCAGGGGTTACTTCTGACTCTGCACTCAGAAATTACTCCTAGCTGTTCTCAAGGGACCATAGGATGCCAGGAATAAAACCAAGGTTGTCATCTTGCAAGGCAAACACCCTACATACTGCACTATTGCTCAAGCCCTAACAGTATTTCAGTACTTGAACTTCCCTTCTTATTGGTCATTTTATCTTAATTTCCTTAGCTTTTGTCTCATTTCACTGATGAAGTACAATGCTTACAGGAGTAGTTTTTGACCTTTTCTACTAAATAACCATCTAACAGTATGGTCTGAATGGTCTTTTAGTTTTTGTTTTTGTTTAGTTTTATGGGTCACACCTTGTAGTACTCTTGGCTCTTGAGCTGAGCTCAGGAACAACTACTGGTGAGGTTTGATTTGTGGGATATTGGGGATCAAACCCCAAGTCAGACACATGTATCCCATACTGTCAGGCCCTAACAAATTGCTCGCCTAGAATCATAATGTTTAGACCATCTATTATTGACTATTTTCAAATTCTTTTCTCCAATCTGCATATTTCATCTAAATTGACTATTCAATGTCATCTAAATTGACAATTCAAATGTCTTTCCATCCAGACCATCTGAATATTAAAAAGGGTCTTCATATCAGCATTTCTTTTTCTTTTCCTTTTCTTTTATATTGAGAGGACCC
This sequence comes from Suncus etruscus, assembly GCF_024139225.1. Classification (NCBI taxonomy): domain Eukaryota; kingdom Metazoa; phylum Chordata; class Mammalia; order Eulipotyphla; family Soricidae; genus Suncus; species Suncus etruscus. The sequence continues at coordinate 42,745,248 of NC_064849.1, read as the reverse complement.
TTGCGATACCAGGGACTGAACTCAATGCCTACAAAGCAAATGATCTACCAATTAAACTATCTCTTTGCCCCCATCATCAATGCATTTAAAACCAAATTTATGATAGCGCCCTCCCACAAACTTAACAAACTGAATTCCTTCTGTAGCTCTATCTACTACACAGAAGTATAATAATGTAATATTTATTTTCTACTCCACAGAACAAATATAATATTGTAATATTTATTTTTCTTTATCACATAAAATACAAATTGGTAAATGCCTTGCTAAATACAAATGTATATTTTGTAAAAATATATCCATAATCTGAGCACATTTATAAATTCCATTCCTTCAAACTTTCTCAAAATAGTATTAATTCCAATATCACTGATCATTTTGTTGTAGGAATAAGACTCTTAACTAGACATTATATTTCAATACTTTTAAAAATGAGAAGGGGCCATAGAGAAATAACAGAGGGAAAGTATTGTGTTTTGATTTACACCACAGTACTTGTTCAATCCTTGATCCCGGCATCAGGGTACCCTAAGTCCTACCAGAATTAATATCTGAACACAAAATCTGAAGTAAGATCAGAGCCCATCCAGATATGACTCAATAAAAGAAAAGAAAAAGAGAGAAATAAAGAATAATTTATACAATTTCACTTCTTCGGTCAAACTCCACAAGTGTTTTTCCTCTTACTCATAACAATTATAAAATTATGTAGACTGATTTAAAAAATGCTTTATAATCTTTTACCACTCCCAATTTTGTCTCCTGTTTATATATCTTCTCATTTTTCAAGCATACAAAATATTCTCTTACTTCAGGTTCATCACAGTTATCAGTCACTCATAATTTCTCTTTCTTTTGTCACCTGTTCACTGGTTTCCTCAAATAACATAGATATGTTCTAATAGTACCTTTCTCTGTAAGACCTTTCTTTATTGTCTTATTTTTTCAAAGTAGCCCCAATCTCTTCCAAGGAATTCAGTATATCACTTCATTGCTTTATTTAATCTATACACTTATAATATATTATGTTACTTTGAAGGAATGTGTTGACTTTACTTATAAATACTTCATTTGTCCACTAGGATATTAAATCATATTATCATAGAATCTAGAGTTGACAATTTCTAGTAAGAAGATAATTGGCTGACACAGAGTATGTACCTAATAAATGTTTTTGAACTATAGCAATGAGGCACTTAGATGTAGATTTTGACCAATCACTTGAAATCTGTTATGTCTTTAATAATTGTATTATTACTTGATAAAGATAATTTACAAATCAATGAATTTATAAGGAAATATACATATTTATTTTTAAAAATTCTTAAAAATAATGATGCGGTTATTAGAATTCTTTGAAAGTTACAGGGGTAAAAAGTAATCTCGGGGCCGGGCGGTGGCGCAAGAGGTAAGGTGCCTGCCTTGCCTGCGCTAGCCTTGGACAGACCACAGTTCGATCCCCCGGCGTCCCATATGGTCCCCCAAGCCAGGAGCAACTTCTGAGCGCATAGCCAGGAGTAACCCCTGAGCGTTACCGGGTGTGGCCCAAAAACCAAAAAAAAAAAAAAAAGTAATCTCAGTGCTTTTAATGTTATAGATATTTTGAAATAATTATTTCTGAATTTTTTCCTTTACATATATAAATCTTCACAAGAGGATAACTATATGTTATATATAATGTATATACATATATCCTGTATTATAGCTAATAATAGAAGTAGAGTAAATGCTTATTTTCAGCTCTGTGAAAATATGCTTATTTTCAGTTCAGTGATAGAACATTTATTTTTCATAACTGAGATCCTGGATTTTATCCATGGTTTAAAAAAGATAAAGAGAAAACAAGAAAAAAGGGAAGAGTAAACAATAAAACAATATTTTTGAACAAGTTTTAGATCACTACAAAACACAAGGATTTCTTATAATATTTTAGTGAACATATTTAAATTAATTTATTTAGGGTAATGCATTATTATTAAAGATTGAAAGACAAGTCTTTCAGTTCAAAAAATTATTCTACATAGTAGTATGTATTGAATGTAAAATTGATATGCATTGTCCATATATCTTCACAAAATATTTCATAACAGCTTGTAAAAAATATTCCTATTTCACAATGATCTGCATGTACACAGAACCATTCTTCTAAGATTACTAATTTGTTCATTGCCGTTTAATTATTTTTTGCTTCTCTATAATTTACTAATGTTTTCACATATAGGTGTTCATAACATCAATAACAAAGATAATCAACTACAGTACACTTTCCTAACAGCAAGGTCCCAGGTGAAGCCAAGCATTCTTTTATTCACATAAAGACATGGCAGTTCCGTATACTTCAGTTTAGGTCTTGCTGTTTTAACCCTTCTTCCTATTTTTCTTTTCTTCTGTTATCATTTAAGAAATCCATTTACTTTCAATGAGTGTTCTGTTGCTGAAATCACTCTCCATTATGGAAGAGATTTGATTCTCTGGATGCCTGTCCTGAGTTTCAGCGTGGGAGTTCCATTATAGGTGTTATTGATTTGGACGGAGTTCCTTTTACTGAGCTGTACTCTACATTTGCCATCTGACTGCCTGATGATGAGTGTATCGTACACCTTGTAGTCTCTCTGTATCTTATTTCACAGGGAAAAATACATGAATGGAATTCTGATCCCAGGAAAAAAATATTCTGAATACTATTTTTAAATGTCCTTTGTTCATTTTGACTAAATGATATATGTTAACAAGACCATAGTTCAAAAATTTTAGGGGCATGTTTGAAAAAGCAGCTTGTTCACCACAAAATATTTCAACTATGTCATCATTCCAGATAGACAAATATGTACAAAAACAGCCAAACTGAACAGCTGAAAGGTTAATGAAAGTTCTTTGTCAAGTTTCTAAGGAGTAGGCTAATTTTATTATCAGAACTTTTTGTTTTGTTTTGTTCTATTTTGGAAACATAGCTAGTAGTGTTCTGGATTTAATCCTGGATTCTGCTCATGGAGCAGTCCTGGTTATGTTTGGGGAGCATATGTGGTGAGTGGAGTCAGCTACAAGTAAGACAAGTGCTGTATCACCTCTGCTATCTGACCGCTACTAATAATTAAAGTTGTTCTTTCCCTAACACAGTTCTCAAAGGAGGTGATACTTCCCATGAGTGGTAATAAAATAATGAGGGGAACAGAGAAGTAGTAGTGTGGGTGCAACAGGGGTAACAGTCTGTCCACTTAAAAATGAAATGTATCTCTAAGGGCATTGAGTGACTTCTGTTTCTGAAAAAGAGGCAGCGGGCAAAATAAATTAAGGAATTTTTGTTCTAACTTTAGTGATGATACAGAAGTTTATAACATTAAGTGTGTTAATGATTCTTTTTGTTTTTGTTTCTGTTTTTGGGCCACAAGGTGACACTCAGACTCCTGGCTATGTGCTCAGAAATCCCTCCTGGCTTGGGGGACCAGATAATGATTCTTAAGGTTTTTTCAATCTTCTGGTTTTCAAGTATTGAAAATACTTTCCCTTGTCACTTGAGTTGGTTAAAACAATTTTTTTCTATCTTGCATTGCCTCAGAGACTTAAGTTACGTTATAATATAGGAGCTCATTTCTATTCAAAGTGGCCTCAACTCAATCCAGTCAATTTTTTTTTAGTTTCCTTTGTTGATGTGGAAAGTGAGATCAAAATTTATTTCTCATAATATAATATAATAATATAATATAATTAATATAACATAACATAACATAACATAACATAACATAACATAATATAATATAATATAATAATAATATGACATAAAAGCTTTATTTTACCTCTCTTACTTGTTCCTATATTGTACTATACAAGTTTCAATACAAGAGTTATAAAAAAGAGAACAATATTTATAAAAATAGTTTCAACACAGGCAAAACATTTGGAATGCCCAGTTCTGTCCTATAAAAGTGATGAAGAAAATATGATTAGAACAAGATCCTTTGGCTTTTCAAAGTATGTACTGGACACAAGAGATAGGATATCATTGTGCATTTATCCTTAAAAACTGAAGGCACGTATGTCAAAATATTTTTAACCAAGGTTAAAAAGCAAGGCACCAAACATAACAGAATTAGAATACAAAGACAACTTTCTATTGTCTTACATTTATTGCAATATTCTCAGTCATATGAGAGTTCATAGTCAGGTAATTGAGGATGTGGGGTTTCAGAGAGTTTATAAGTTGTGTGAAATAAAGAAAGATAGGAGCCGGAGAGATAGCATGGAGGTAAGTTTGCCTTCATGCAGAAAGACATCCTCAGAGTCTGCCAGGAGCGATTTCTGAGCATAGAGCCAGGAGTAACTAATCCCTGAGCACTGCCGGGTGTGACCCCAAAACAAAAACAAACCAAACCAAAACAAAAAACGAAATAAAGAGAGATGAAATTGGACATAAAATGGAGCTAAATAATATACCTCTATATTTGCATTTTTATTCTGTTAAGTTTGTATTTTTTTTGTTTGTTTTTTTGGTTTTTTTTTTTTTTTTTGGAGGTCACACCTGGCAGTGCTGAGGGGCCACTCCTGACTTCATGCTCTGAATGCAAGGCAAATGAATGCCTTACCTCTATGATATCTCTCCAGCCCCAAGTTTGAATTCTTATGACACTTGATTCTAAACTCTTTAAAGAAAATGATCCCAAAGTTGGAAAGTAAGTTATAATCTATCATAGCAATGTTTAATATATTTAAAATAATTATTATGTATATATTGCTGACTTCATTTTCTAAAGAAAAGAATGGACTAATGGCGAGTCAGCAAAAATGAAATCACTCTCTCTTCTCAACCCGCCAAAATTAAATACCTCAGTTGGATGAAACTCTGATCGATCCTCCTTGTAAACCAAGTGGTTCCTACCATTTCAAACTTTGTGCTAACATTAATTTTTCTACTATCACGTTTTAATATTTCCTACATTTCCTATGCCATATCCATAGAGTCATTCCCTCACTACCACAATCATTGTTTACATCAAGCAATAGCTTTGCAAATAGGTTAAAATCTAATAAACTTGTTGATAAGACTCAGAAGTTTTTTTTTTTTCCTGACATGTCTGAATTTACAACCCATATTACAATTACTCTTTTTGAGTGATTTTCTCTTCTGATCATCATTTTCTAACCTAGGTTCTATATTCACCGTGGCTGCAACCAGCTGGGTAGATTCACTAGTGTTTCCCTATATGTGTTCTCTTATTATCCTCTACCTCTGGCTTTAAAGCAGGTTCTGTCATTCTAAGTGCCACGAAACATAGGCCATCAGACCTTGGTGTTCACTAAATCAAATGCAAACAGTTTGCTGTCATTTAAACCTCTCAGTATGACCTAACTCAACTATCAGAATCTATCATTCATCCCCTGCCTGTTTCCTTTCTGACACTTCAAAACCTAGTCATTCCTAACTCTCCAAAACACTTTCTCACCTTTGAAGTTCCCACACATTTTCTCTGAACCAACAAACTCTTTGCCAGATTCTATCTTTACTATTAGGATTCTGCACATTTTCCAAAATGCTTTTTAAGAGAACATGTTTCCAGAATACTGCCAGAAGTAAACTCTCCATTTTCCAAAATTGTATTGCCTTTTCTCAAAATCTGGTCATTTTAAGCAGAACAAGTGTGGAATGAGACAACAGAGATATAAAGCTCTGTTTCTCCATCTTAAACTACAACTAAAACATTGTGGTAAAATTAGATTTTCTTAGCATCTGTTTCTTCTATGTATAAGGAAAATTAAAAAATATCTAGAGTTTGATGATGATTGATTTTTAAATTAAAATATTTGACAAATAATATATTTCCATTAAATGTATTATTGTTATTAACTCAATAAACTTTAACATATTTTACTATAGTGAAAATAAAATATTTCCTAAATATATAACATTCTATCATTTTACAATTTTTGTTTGAGTTTGTAAAGTCTTCCTGTGGTATTTCATATTTTTAATTGATCCATTTAAAACTTATCTACAGAGGAATTCTGATATGTGTAAATTATCCTCATTTTGTGAATAAGGCAAACTAAAATATATACAGGGGCTGGTTTATAATGATTAATTTGTCAATATCATAAATAATAAAATGCAGTGGTATTTAAAAATATTTTTGAAAACAATAAAAACTAAAATTTGAGAAATGAAGAGGCTGCTCAAAAAATGTAGATCCCTAGTAAATATCACACTCTGATATTAATATCAACATCTGCACAGTGACAGCTTTTGTAAGAGGCGAAAAATACATGTTTTTCAAATCTTTCTTTTCCCAAAAGAAGATAACTCATGATTATATCTGCAGTAGTTATGTAATATATATTTTAGAAATTATAATTCAGTGGAAGAATGAGATTTTTCCCCTGTTACCTAAACTAACAATTGAGAAAACTGTATTATGAAGAATTAAAATTAATTTTAATATTAAATACTTGTAAAATTAGAAGTATGAGAGACTTGTAAAATGAACAAGATGGGAGATCAGATATATTTTATTCAATTGATTATAAATATCCAATAAGACCTATGGGTTTTTTTAGTTATTGGTTTCCTGCCATATCTGTAGGGAAATTCAAATGTAATATATGATTTTCAGAATAAAAAAGTTAGATTTTATTGTCAATCATTTGAAATATCAGGTCTGTAATACATCCTGATAGTTCTGATTCACAAATCAATTGTGAGGAGAGACTACTATTAGAATCAGAACACAACTTGGAAGAGGGGAAAAAGGGTGTATTAATGTACATGGGCATGACTTGTGAGTGATCTTTAAAAATCTATGTTTCCTGTGGTTTATCCTAATGGTTTCCTAATTGTTTATCCATTAAAACTTGTCCTTTCATATTGTTATATATGAGTTACATAAAGATATATAATCTAAATAAGTTGATCTTGCATAAATCATACTTATTAGTCCAGTCAATAAGCTCACATAATTCATATATAATTTTTAAAGATTTAACTTTAAAAGGATGTTTTTCAAAAACTAGTATTGTGTATAGTAGTTGACTTTGAAAATGAGTAAGATGGAGAGCAGTGACATGATCAAGCATAGATGAAGATAGATGAAACAGAGACACAGCTCCCAAAGAAAATAGAATTTAGAGTTGAGTAAAGTCTCTGAATATTGACATCTATGCCTGTGGATAAAAGTGTAATGCTTTCTAAATATAACATTATTCTTCAAAGAACTTCCAATCCTGGCTTTAAGAGCTCTGTGGCAAGAGTAGGCAGAAGTAAGAAAAAAATAAGTCCACTTTGATATACTCAAATTTTAGGTTTAGACTGGTACAATGCCAGCTTTGATTTCTTCCCCAGCATCTGGAGGAAGCTATATTTTCAATAGAGAAATAATGTTTACTGAAAATGACTGACTCACCAAGCATATTTCTGGGGGAGTGCATCATTTGTATCTAAATAAAATGAAGAGGAACTGTCAAGATTCCAAAAACTAATGAGTAAACATATCTGGTTTCAGGAATAAAAGAAGTCAATTGACAATAGAAAGCAGGCCCATAGTAGTGATTTTTTTTTAATTAGCTTCTTTCTCAGGGATAATATGTAGATGAACAAACACCTTTGTCTATTATTTTTTTAAATGTTCTGCTGTAAGTGTTCCCTGCTAGTGGGTGATGATATGCCTACATTTTTATAGTCCATATATATTTATCTCTGTCTCAGGCCAATGCCAAAATAACTCATATATAATGACAGTTATCATAAAACCTATGCATGAATTTATTGTAAAAATGATTATTTTTAAAAACAGAACTTCTCATAAAAACATGATTAGAAAATTTCTTGACTGGTTATATACTTTTTTAAGAGTTAAATATGAAGCAAATATCTATAAATAGGTTTTATTAAAAATTAAATATGGTTGTCCAAAATAATTTTACATATAATTCTTTAAATTGAGCTGTCTCAAATAAGCATATATATTAATATTTTGATGAATAAGAATGTCAATAAAAGGCTAAAAAGATTACCTAAAAAGATATTTCAGAAATTTATTACATATAAGTATTTGATTTGTATTCTTTGTATAGAATATGTCCCAAACAGTCTATAACAGAATAAGACTTGCCTAGATAAAACAAGGCCCATATCACTGAGGTGAACATACTTTTTTATTATCATAGCCATGAAAAAATATAAAATACAGAAGCTAACTTACACTCAGCATTTGCTTGTACAAGAAGCAATACATTTCATGTAGACGCTAAATTGCACTAACTTTCTGAGCTTATCATAAACACTATATAATGTGGTCAAGATATAATATGGGAGCTTAGGAGCTAAGGCTTAGATTTCCAGATAAAGATATATAAGAACACTGGTTTGATCTGGTCTTACATATGGTTCTGAGCACCATCAGGATTAAGCTCTAAAAACCACTAGGTGTGGCCTCACAACCAAAAGTAAACAACCAACCACCCAAAACAAACAAGCAAACAAACTACAGGAAATGCCTCTTTGGGTAAGATGTGGCCAAAAATTTAAGTGACGACTTCTATTTTATGAGATTCAGTGATCACAGCATTGGTTGTAATGGGTGGATGAAGGTCACATACTACTTTAAAGCAGCTATTGCCAACTTCATTTGTCAAGAGTTAGTCTTGACTATTGATATCTCTTTTAGGACTTCTGTTTCTTTGTGAACCTTAACAAAGCCACTTAACTTGACACTATGCCTTGATTTTCCTTATTTAATCATGCACAGCATACAAGGTTTTAGTGAAGAAGGGACTGCTTATATAACTATGGTCCTACAATTCCTACTTTCTATAATAGAGAAACCATTATAAAAATCTTACCATTTTATACTGGGAGCTTTCTAGTCCATCTCATATTTACTACATCTAGAGGCATAATTTTCCCTGTGTTTAAGTTGATTCTATGTTGTTTTGTTTATCATAGCCCAAATATATAAAATCTACTGCCAATGTTGTCTTCACACAAAGGTAAAATTGCCTGTATGCACATAGATAGTTCATCATCTTATTAATTGACATAGATATATTGATATATATATATATATCAATTCTTGCTCCTTTTGTTATATTTTATATGTTTTACTCCTAAACTTAGATAGAATTTTATAAAAAATTAACACACTGCTTATATCCTTTTGCTCCTCTGTGCTTGCTGACACAAGCACAATAATAACTAGATGGTATCTTAAGATTTTCTAAGTCCCCTAGTAATGAATAAGGACGATAACTTTTTGTGGCTCAGTCTCATGTCTATCACATCCCAGTTACCTGTTTTCTTCACTACTTTATACTTCTGGGGTTCTAATAATATGGATTATGTTCCAGCTTGCCTGAATTATGGTACTAGCAAGGTCATTAAAGTTAAAAGTTTTAAAGTCACATGTGGATTTTATGGATCTCATGCTGTCTATATAGACTAAAGTTATCAACCAACTGCTGTTCTCAGTGATTTTATTTCTGTACTATACAGAAGCCAGACCGTTAAGGCTGACTCATTCCGAATCATTCAAAATATTCACACCAGTCGTTTAATACACACATGTATGTATATAACTGTATTAATCAATCATTAATGTTAACAAACTAAAAATATTTTTGTGACAAACATATCAAAATAATGAATCTAGTAGTATGAGATAAAAACTGATAACATTTTCTTAATGCGAAAGAGAAATTACTTTAAGAAAAGCAGTAATGCTGATTCTAACTTCTGAAAGTATACTTATGTAGTCAGTTTTTTTATCATGGTAATTACGGTCCAAAATATTTATACAGTGGCAAAATTATTCTTTTATCAATGGGTACAACACATAATGGAAAACCTGACATAACTAAAATTGTTACTGATTTCCACATTACTTTAATGATGAATTTCCATGTGATTAACTTTAGGCTTCATGTACTTGCTGATTAACAAATGTATACAAAATTGTGGTAACTTTTAGGGTGAGTTGTGGGTAGACTTCCCCAGCAGTTTTACTTCCACTGGTGTAAAGCATATGGCATATGCTCGAGCCTTAAGTCCATCTCCCTTTACCCAAACACACTGTTTTCTTTTCTTCCTTTTATCTCCCTTTCCTTTCTACCTAAACATGGATGTCTAAACATGGATAAACATGGATGTTCATACACAAAATACTTTGGTTATATCAATTTCCTTTTTTTCTACCTATCACATTTAACCTAACATATTGTCATTCCTGTATAAATTTTGTTGGGAAGTGAAATAGTAAAATATATACATCTGCTGCATTATTTTAAATGAATCTATTTGCATTTCAAGCAATTCTCAAATATATAACCAAGGTATCTTATATATACACTCATTATCACTTGGAATTGATATCAGTGTAACACTAACAAGATTGTTTTAATGCATATAGAAAGTCTGTAGAGAAAATAAATTAATAAATTTTCCCATTTCAATCAAAATTTTATTATATGTTCTGGTTCATTGCTTCCAATAGGTAGGCCTTGACTGTTTTGATTGGCCATGTCAATAATATAGATATCCAAATTTTAATTGGATTGTCTAATAGTCCCACTCAAATTTTTAATGGATTTACATTAAAGGTTACATGTTCTCTGATTTTCATTGAATATGAACAAAAATAACAAAATTAACAGCTCAGGTTACATGCTCTAGCTATCATTCACCATGATGAAAAACAGCCCAATTTTGCCAGACACAGTAAAGAAGTTAAGGTAATTGCATATGGGTTTTATATGACTGACTCCAGTTTTGTCCCCACTATCAACATACATGGTTCCCTGAGCATAAGGTTCTTCCTAAGAAAAGTAGCAGAAATAGCCAGAACAACTCCTCGTTTGGCCCAAAAAATAAAGGAAAAGAAAAGTTTTCAAAAGAAAATTTAATATACCAAAGATAGTAAAGCAAAGTGAAAGAATGACTTCTTAGATATGATATGGTCAATAATCAATTCTTGAACATTGACAAATTCTGGTCATAAAGAATATCATCTGTACATAGGTAATTTTGTTAGAATCTTCATTATTGGGGGCCAGAGAGATAGTGCAGCTGTAGGGTATTTGCCTTGCACGTGGCTGACTCAGGACAGACCTGGGATCAATCCCTGGCATTCCAGATGGTTCCCCCAAGTCAGGAGCGATTTCTGAGTGCAGAATCAGGAGTAATCACTGAGCATCACAGGGTGTGGCCTTTCCAAAATAATTTTCATTATTTAGAATTTACAGGTTTCTAATTGATTCAATGTTATTAAGTAGTCTTCAATGTTATTTAAGTAGTCTCACATATGAACTGATCACACCAAAAAGTATAAGAACAGTCAGTGATGGTATGGATGCTAGGAGAAAGTGAATCTGATTGAGCAGTGAGAGGGTCAATTGGTCCAGCCTTTTTGGAAAATTATATGAACTTTTCTTAAATACAAACCTGGAAATTAATCCCATATGACCCAGTAATACTGCTCAGGGGAAATATACTCTAGGGTCCCTCCAAGAATGCAGAAAAGGCATCTGTACTACAATATCCTTTATAAAATTATTCACTATTGCCAGAATTTGGAAACAATCCAAGTACCTGAGTAAAGAATAATTGATAATGAAACTGTGGTGCAGCTATTGGATAGATATTATTCAGATGAAGGGAAAAAATAAGTCAAGAAATTTGCTTATACTTGATTGGATATGGAGAGTATTGTGCTAAGTGTAATGAGTCAGAGAGAGAGAGGGTTAAACATAGAATAATATAACTCATTTGTAAGATATGTAAAAATATGTAGTATGGTAATGATACCCACGATCAATAAAGATTAGAGCCAGGAAGACTAGTCCATGGTAGGGAGCTTGTGACGAAAAACAGCAGAGTGCACTTAAGACAGAGCTGTAAGTGCTATGACAATGCTAGTTGGAAATTATTACTCTGGACAAGAATTGGACATTGAAAGGATGTACAATGATATGCATGATACCTCTTAAGTAACAGAAACTAAATTAAACAAAGAAAAATTCATACACAAATACAAACTTAAGTATATTTCTATTAATGACTTCCTTTCTGTAGTATAATATAAACTGAAATACCAATGTTAACTTTTATTATCTTGATTTCCAAAGGATTCATTTAAGAAAATATTCTTTGTATGAAGGAAATAGAAAGCCTGTCTAGAGTACAGGTGGGGGCGGGGTGGAGAGGAGGGATATTTGGAACGCTGATGGTGGGAATATTGCACTGGTGATAGGGGGGTGTTCTCTTATATGCATGAAACCCAATCACAATCATGTGTGTAACCAAGGTGTTTAAAAAATATATTATTAAAAAAAGAAAAGAACAGCTAAAGAATATATTTTTGTTAATGACCTCTTAATCTAAGTCATCTACTCATCAACTTTCTTAATAAAATTATGCACAGACACATACATACATATAATTAATATATATACATATAATTAATATATTACAAGCAAGCCATATCACATAAAAATTTTCAATTACAAGAGATGTGACAAACCCAACTGGTGTTAAAAAATAAAATAAAAAAGAAAATATTCTTCATAAACATGAAAAATTTAAACATGCTTTTAAAAATGTAAGGGTACAATAATTTTAATTGTTGAATAAAAGATTTAGGTAAAAATATTAGTCATGAAGATCAAAATATTGAATGATATTATGTTAATTTCAGAGTGATTGATCAAATTTAACGAAAAAAGGGTAAGTATATTTTATTCATTTATATTATCAGAAGTCTTCTAGTTGTTAAATATTTAACTTTTTGTTTTATTTCTCAAATAAACCCTGAAATAATGAAATATTTGCTATGGAAATAGACATTGCACATGCTTAATCTTTTGAATATGCTATCTATGTTTTAAATGAATATAGGCTGCTGATATGAAATTCAAGCAAAATATATTTGACTTGCACCACTAAATTCAATTTAGAAAATTGAATAATATACTATATTTGGTAGTGGTAAAATGTACTATTCAGTCTTTCCATTTCAAATTTTATATAGATACCTAATATATATTTTAACTGTATCTTCACTCGAAATATATATCACATATCACTACATGCATATACTTATAAAACCTTTATATACCACTCCAATGAACAAATAAGTTACCTAGTATATAAAAATATATACAATATATAAAAATTTGAAACCTTCAGGAAGCATATAAAATATGATTTTTGAATCTCTAGTATTTTTCTCCTTATTCCCTCTGTAGATGCTATCTTTCACTTTTACCCAACTTTAGAAATTTCAAATAGTGATATGAAATTGGGAGATTAGTCAATCCTATGAATTATTTCTATAAATTTTTGCTGCTTATATTTATTATTTGACATTAACTTATATTTTATTGATAAATACTACATATGTTTATAATTATTATTATCTATCTATGAGCGACTTAAAATTAAGGTACGCATATATATAGTAACAAACAATAATTCTGGCTTCTGTTGGCCACCTATTACTAAACAAAAAATATTTGTCTAAATTTCCTATAGAAACATTAAGCTACATATATATATATATATATATATATATATTTATATTTGTGTATATATTGACTTGGAGCCCACACCTAGCCTAGAAGTCCTCAGAAATTACTTTTGATGCTGTGATAAGGAATTACTGCTGGGAGGCCTGGGGGACTCTTTTGTAATGCTGGGGATATAACCTGTTGACGATGTGCAAAGCAAATGCCCTACATATTGTTCCTTCTCCTGAGCATAAATTTTATCGATAGGTCTTAAGCACTGAGATTCCATTATTCCTAGGCATATAATAATCCTATTAAATTATACATATTTATTATATTAAATTAAAATTTACTTGAATTTATTCTTAAAATGATTTAAAGTTTTAATTACTAAATATTTTAACTAATTAACTGCTAGATCCCTTCAGTTAATACTCAGATTTCTGCTGATACATAGCAAAAGAAATAAATCCTTGGAGTAGACTCTACAACACTCTGTTAGGAACAGCACAGCATCACTTGCTTGTTTTGTTTGTTTGAAGGTTATACCTGGAGTGCTCAGAAGTACTTCTGAAAGGTTCAGAGGACCATATGGGATGCCTGATTTGCTCAAATACAAGGCAAGCACCCTATCAACTATTTCTGAGAGAGGTGCTCTACTTTTGGGTGTGGAGGGGAAAATATCTACAGTTTTGTCATTATGTTTCACATTGCCAGATTCCCCAAGAATTTACTATCTCATTAAATGACACATTACTTCACAAATTCAATGTTTAACTTACTTGAATCTTCATTTAATTATTAGAACATTGTAAGAAAAAACAATTTTTCATACTCAGTTTCCTTGTCTGTGAAATGGGGGGGAAGTAATAATTACCTAATGTGTTCGGGTATTCTGTGGTTTAAGTAATTAGAGGTTATGTACAGCCTGATAAAATACTAAGTGCTATGAAATATCTATATAGTATTCATTTACTGGCCAACTTGTGTGCCAGCTGCTTAAACACAGCTGCTCTTAATAAGCAGTAGAAAACTGGTAAAAAGCATGTGAAGAGCTGATTGGAAGTAACATCATGGAAGGGCTGTTTTACAACTCATGGCTTCATTCACGTTGTTTTAAAATTTAGGATTGCTTTTCATATATGTGGATTTTCAATTATGGACACCAGAAACTTCATGTAATAATATAATATTACTTCAGCTTAAAATATTATTCAAGGATGATGCTATCTTAAAATCTAACATGGGTAAAACATAGAGGATAAACTTTGAAATTTATAGTGACTGTAAATTCAAAATTATAGTATGCCCCTTTTACTTGATTCTGATGATAATAAAACTAAGACGACATATACAAGCAAAGATACTACTAACTTATTAAAGACATATTCACAGTGAGGAAAAAAATCAGGAGCTGAAAATTGTGGTTTATAGCAAATAAAGAGAAAACTATAAATAAAATAACTTAGGAGACTCGGAGGATATTTTTTCTATTGAAAATGAGCATCAAGACCCTTGTCCGTGCAGTAAGCACATGCTATGATACTTTGTAGTCTTTTATATATTTTATAAACTCATTTTCAGTACTTTTTTCTAAGATCCTCTTGTCAACTCTAATGTATAAACACTGTCTTTGCCTCTTTGGTCCACTGTGATCTTAACTATGTCTCACAGCCACAGGGCTTATAGATACTTTGTTCCTGGTCTACTTGCATCCTTCACTCATACCTACATTTGAACTATATAGTTCTAAAAAACCTGACATAATATTTTATATAAAAGATCACTGAAGAGGCCAGAATGATAGCACAATGGATGTAGTCAACCCACATTCGATTCCTGGTATCCCATATGACATCCCAACCACTCTCAATATTAATTCTTGAGTATAAAGCCAGAAGTAACCCCTGAGCATTTCTGGGTGTAGGCTCTCTCTAACAAAAACTCACTGAAGTTGAGGATGGAATGCTAGCAGAGGGAGTAAGACACTTGCACTGCATATGGCTGGTGGCTATGACCCCGGTTTAAATATCTGGCGCCACATTACTGTTCCCCAGTATTTCCAGGGTCTCTTTTGAAAACAGCTCAAAATGGTCCCTGATCACTCTGTTATGTCCCCTAAAACAAAAAATTAACAACTCATAGCACAAGAATAATACTGATGATAATTTGGTCATTATAATTGAGAGCTTTCAAATAAAATGCTAACTATCAGCAGAAGCCTAGCAGTACTATCTCAAACTTCTAAATAAATAAATGCATTAAAGTTCCTAGGAAAGTCTCATTAGCATAACCACTACATTGTATGCATGAGTTTGATTCTCTGTACTGCCCACATACTCTAAGCATAATCTCAGAAGTAAAGTGTACGACTTTAGACACCAGTAGCTAAAGTGTGAGATTCTTACAAGCATCACAAATGAAAACATGTAAACACCAAGACTAGAAGTAGGAACCCCAGTAATCAATTGTTTACCACAATAATCAAATATGCAAGCCTCAAAAAGAGCCACAGCCAACTGTGTGAGCACCATAAAACACATTTATATGGTTCATTTTGTCATCACAGAAGCAAAAAGGTAGAAGAAAGGGAGATTTATAAAAGAGAAAAAATGTATTAAGCACTTTATTTAAAAAAACACTATAAAAACAACAACAACATCTGGGGCTGGAGCAGTGGTGCAAGGGGTAAGGCATTTGTCTTGCCTACACTAAACTAGGATGGATAGTGGTTCGAACCTCCGGCATCCCATGTGGTCCCCCAAGCCAGGAGTGATTTCTGAGCAGATAGCCAGGAGTAACCCCTGAGCATTATGGGTGAGGCCCATAAAAAAAAAAAGCAACTACTATCAAAATTCACTATTATAACTCTTTCTACTACATCAATGCTTCCTTTGCGATTGTCATTACCAGAGACTGTATGGCCATATTTATTATAGTATTTTTATACAATTCTGTTTTTCTTTCCACATTTGCTACACATCAAATAACTAAAATTATATATCAAACACTAAAGAACATATACAATGTCACTTATAGCACTGACTAAATACATGTGCATAGTGAATGTTAGTATTTCCAAGAAAAAATACTTCTATTGGGTTATAGAGGTAGGTTAGGGGTTAAGTCATAGATGTTTTGAATACAACTGACCCAGGTTCCATCAATGGTAACCATGCATAGTTCCCATGCTATCAGGAGTAAGTCCAGTGCATAGAGTCAGGTGTAAACCTGGGACACTGCCAGGTATAATCCAGAAACAAACAAAATAATAAAAAAATTACTTCAATCATTTCAACATCATAGACCATCAGCAAAAAGGAAACACTGAATATTAATCCATCTTGTTACCTGTTAAGGACAAGTAAAAGTGTTTAGAGAAAATATATAATGCATCATTCCTTAATAACTTACACTAATAAATAAGAATAAGATATTACAAAAATATGTACTTATAGGGTTGGAGCTATAGTGCAGTGGTAGGGCATTTGCCTTACAGGCAGCTGATCCTGGACAGACCTAGGTTTAATCTCTGGCGTCTATATATGGTCTCCCCAACCAGGAGTGTTTTCTAAGTGCAAAGCCAGTAGTAACCCTCTGAGCATCACCCGGTTGGCCCAAAAAACAGAAACAAAAAAAAATGTTAACTTTACTAAAAAACACTTAATCCTGCACCCAGTCATTAGAAGGGCAATCATGTAAAATTTAATAATTACAGTATTGCATAAAATTGTTTTATGATTTTATATATAACAGTAAATTATATGATTCATTCTATAATTCATTGCTAAAGATATGTCTTCTCTGAAAATTCATATTTCTTATTATTCAGAATTACAACCTATAAAATTACATGTTTGTGTATTCCAAACTTCAACTTCAATTTTCAGGGTTTTGAGAATGAAATATGAGTGTTAGAAACAGAGAACATCCATATGTCTATATTTTAGAATTTTTATATTTAAAACATATTATTTAATTTGACTGACTGAACAATTCCCTTACAACTTATTTCTTTAATTGGTCTTAATGTTTTTATGAAAGAGATATAATCTGGCATAAATATACATGCAAAATCAGCTTAACCTAAAAATAATTTCTTTCTGGAGTAGAGAGTAATATTTTAAAATGCAGACTTAATGTGGATAATTGATATGATATTAAGAACAACTAAAAATAGAATGATTCCAATTTCTTCATTGCAACTCTGTCACAAAAACATTATGCTTGATGATAACAATATAACTCAGTCAGTATAAAATAAAAGAGTGGAACTCCCCATATTTCAAATCCAAAAAGTCAACCTTAAGTGCTGTAAGACTACAAACTAGAAATTATAGGTGACCAAATGTGAGAGCAGATTTTTTTGTTTTTGACCCACACTCCCTTAGTATAAACATTCTACTTAGGTTTTGTCAGGGAGGTGGAGAGGGATGGAGATAAAATTCATTCACCATAAATATTCATGGGGTCCACTCCCAAAAATACTAAACACATTTGGTAGCTATAGTCTTTTCCATAAACAGGGTTCATCTTTGTTATTTTCAGTTCTTAATCATGAAAGAAATAAAATAAAAATAGAGTACAGCGATGCTGTCCTTACAAGCTGGATCCATGTGGAGTCATTGGAAAGCAATTTTCATCAGTGGGAAGAAAATTTATAAATGCCAAGAAGGAACTCTAGCTCAATAACATCCCATAAAATTGGCATTTACCAACTTACATTTTTATTGGTTTATTTATAGTCTTTCCTTCCCCAATTTTCAGTTGTTCCGAATCATCCCATATTTAGATTTCTTTTCCTTATGAGATTCCAGAAATGTATTCCCAGCCCATTACTGCAAAGTTAGAAGTTATGATATATGACTTTGAGTCAAGGTTGAGAGTTAAGTCATATTTAATTTTTTTTACACTGTATTGCTGACTGTCAAAAGGCCTTGTATCTTTCCCACGCATCCCATATGGTTCCCCAAGCCAGGAGCAATTTTTGAGCATATAGCCAGGAGTAACCCCTGAGCATCACTGGTGTGGCCCAAAACCAAAATAGAAAAATAAAATATAAGGGGAAAAATCCCCTTAAAGAAATGTGTTGTATTATGTTAATTATAGCTTTATTATTAATCACAAAATTATTACAAAGCAACTTATGCCCTTTAAACTTTTACACCTAGTCCACTGGTTTTAATAAGGTGGAACACAGTAAAGATGTTACATACTCTGCGTGAGTGTGTATTGATTGCATGCTTATGAATTTCTGTATGTTTAATAGGGTCAAAATTGGCTATGTTTTAGGACACAAACCTGGTGAAAAATTATTTATTTTTAACCCAGTGATGTGTTGCACAATTCCAGACTAGTAATATGGTTAATTACCCATTTTCTAAGTTTTGTCTTTTGTACAAGACAGCAGATAGCCTCATAGATAATTGTGTATCCCATCTTAGAAAACAGCATATACAGTAAACATTTTATGTTTCTCTACCCTACTGTGTAGTAGTGCACACTGTGTGGAACATACAGATTAAAAGTGAATTGTGAATGCACTCCTGCCTTGAGGAACCATATAGGATGCTGGGGATTGAACCAGGGTCTGTCCTGGGTCAGCCGCGTGCAAGGCAAAAGCGCTACCACTGGGCTAGCCCAGCAGCATCATAATTTTTTTTGTGTGTGGTTTTTGGGTCACACCCGGAAGTGCTCATTGGTTTTTCTTGGCTCCGTGCTCAGAAATTGCTCCTGGCAGTCACGGGGGACCATATGGGACGTCAGGATTCGAACTGATGACCTTCTGCATGAAAGGTAAACGCCTTACCTCCATGCTATCTCTCCGGCCCCAGCATCATAAATTTTAACATAACATTTCTGAGAATAAATTTAGCCTTTAAGACACAAATAATACTCAGCTAACAAAAGTTCAAAATAATTTATAAGAATGTGAAATTTTTATCTATACAAGAGAAATATTCCTCTCTCTTATTTTAGTATCTCAATATGTATTATTTTCAGTGACTTGATTTATTCTTATATAATTATTGAAATTATCCAATGTAAATAATTTACTATTTACTATTTGCATTTACTATTGACTATAAATGACTTGTGAAGTTATATCTTCCTTCAAAACATTCACAACTTAATTAGGAGAAAAAAATGGTGAGACTGTAAACTACAAATTCATATGGAACTTCAAGGGCAATTAAGTTTAAAACAAATGTCTTGACCTTCTTTGAAAGTTTACATTCCTACTTACAGTGTTACTGGGAAAAATATTAAAATTATTTAGATTTGAGTAGGAACTTAAATTAGACAGGAGACAGAAAAAGAAATTATCTGAAATTTATTTATTCATTTATTTTTGTCTTTTGAGGAGGTAACGTGGGCATACCTCGCAGTGCTCATGGGATTATTCCACTTTATTCTTGGCTCTGCACTCAAAAGTCACTCCTGGTGAACTCAGAGGACCTCATGTGATGTTGTGGATAAAACGTGGATTGGATGAATGCAAAACTGCATTATATGCTGTACTATCACTTCAGCTCCTGATTTGTTTGTTTGTTGCTTGTCTGTTATGTTTGTTTTACACAGTGCCTATCTCCCCAAACTCCCTCTTGGGCAATTTTAAGATGATCTTACAAGCAATATAATTGTGAAGACCTTAAGTTAAGGTACTGCTCTAACCTTGTAATGTTGCCAAAATTAACTGGGTCAGTCTAGTAATGTTCAGGGTTCTTTAGGGTTCCTTAAAACCTATATTATCTTTTTGTCCCCCAATAATTTATTTTTAATAACTTATTTTTAAAAAAATATTAAATTCTAAGTTCAGCTCACCATCCAAGAATTGACAGTAAGGCATGACTAAAATAGGGCAATATAAAATTTAGTTTACTTGATAATTATCTTCTTTTAGTAAATAAAGGAGAGCTTGGATAATAGTTTTATTATAGACTATTATGTAATACTTAAAACATTTTTTTCTTTTTGTTTTCTGGGTCACAC
Source organism: Suncus etruscus (assembly GCF_024139225.1). Taxonomy (NCBI): domain Eukaryota; kingdom Metazoa; phylum Chordata; class Mammalia; order Eulipotyphla; family Soricidae; genus Suncus; species Suncus etruscus. Next base: position 42,724,773 of record NC_064849.1, on the reverse strand, counting down.
CTGGTGTTGCTCAGGAATTACTCCTGGCTCTGGGCTCTGACATCATTCCTGGCTTGGGGAACCATATGGGATGCCAAGTATCAAAACCATGTCCATCCTGGGTCAGTTGCATGCAAGTCAAACATTCTACCACTATGCTACCACTCTGGCCCCAAAAGATATGTGAATGTTGCCTCAGTTAAATTATTTTAAATCCCTTGGATGAAAATGTTTCTAATTTATAAATTACAATTCTTTTCTCTGCATGTGGATTTCAAAAATCTAACCACATTTTATAACTCTAATTTTGATTTCTTGTTTCCATTATTTACAGTACTTGTGGTTTAAATATAAAGTTGAGGTATAATGCTGATTAGAAGACAACGCAACTTATCTTCTTTTTTTGTGGGGGCACACCCGGCGGCACTCAGGGGTTAGTCCTGGCTGGTTCTCTGCTCAGAAATTGCTCCTTGAGGCATGGGTGACCACATGGGATGCCAGGATTCGAACCAACACTGGTCCTGGGTTGGCCGCTTGCAAGGCAAATGCCCTATGCTGTGCTATTTCTCTGGCCTTATATTCTTAAAAATAATCTATAAACCACTCAACTAGCTAAATTGGTAGAGCATTGAATTCTTAAATATAATCTATACAAAATTATTTGCATAGTTTAAATAAAAGTGATTCAGCATGTGGAGCCAGAGGGGTAGTGCGCTTGCCTTGCATACAGCTGACCCAGGACAGACCTGGGTTCAATTCCTGGTGTTCTTATGGTTCCCCAAGCCAGGAGCAATTTCTAAGCGCATAACCAGGAGTATTTCATGAGCATCACTGGGTGTGGCCCAAAAACCAAAAATAAATAAGTAAATTAGTACTTCAGCATGTACAGTAACTATATGTGTTCTATAAAACCAGGAGTCTGAGAGTCTGACTAAACAAATTAGCAAACCTAAGGATGAAGCAATGTTCTCTGGTTCTCTAAAGTTCTTTCAAATTCTGAGGTGGGTAGAAGATTTAGAGGCCATACTTAGAAATGCTCAGGGCTTACCATTGGCCTGGTAGGTGGGGGACCATATATGACGCAGGGGGTTGAATCCAGGCAAATCATGTACACAGGAAGTATTCTCTATGCTTTTCTATCAACCCAGCCCTAAAATCATTTCATATTCTTAGTAAGAATATTAATGTTTTGTATCCTTTAACCTATTTTTACTTTTTATGTTTTTTAACTTGTCTTATCTTTTTATGTCCTTTAACCTATTTTATCCTTTTATATTGTAGTATTACTCAAAATACTTTCTTTTAATCCAGAATTAGTAATAGCTGCAATCACTTTGTAATTTCTGCATTAATTTTTCATTTTTATAAACACATCTAGGGCAAATAAGCAAGTATGCATATAAATTACAGTGATTTCTTTGTACTCTCTTGATTGGTAAAAACATCATCTTCATAAAATATGTGATACTCTATGCACAGTAAACCCAAATCATAGGTTTGATTCAAAACTTATTAATATCTCTCCAAAGGAGTTATGATGCATTTTTTCTGATTTGGGGTCATACTCAGTGATGATCAGGCTTACTCCTGGCTATGTGCTCAGAAATTGCTCCAGGCTTGCGGGACCATATGGGATGCCAGGAGGTCGAACTGCCATCTGTCCTGGGTCAGCTGCGTATAAGACAAATGCCCTACTGCTGTTTCGTCACTCCAGCCCATTATAATGGTTTTTTTTTTCCTTGAAAGAGAAATCAATAAGAGAGGGCCTTCACTCTCAAGAATCTTCTGGGGAATACACATAAAATGACAGTAAAATAATTAGTAAATGTAGTGTATTTCAGGCTCTCAAGAGAAAAATCATATGAGAGATTGACTAGCTTACATTACCGACCAATAAAAATATCTCCCAAGAGGAGATAGTTAAATTGAAGTTTAAATTCTGCTGTTTCTGTTTTGGGGCCACACCTGATAGTTCTCAAGGCTTACTCTGGCGCTAGAGTTAGGACTCACTCTGGCTTGGGGAACAATATGGAATGCTGGACACCACATTTGCTTCATTTCTATGCAAGGCAAGAGCACTATATGCTGTATTATTCCTCTGGCCCATTTTTGTTGTCTATTGAGCTTTTTATTTCGGGCTTGGGGGACCATATGTGATGCTGAAGTATATTCAAACCACAGTCCATCCTAGGATAGCATGTGCAAGGCAAACTCCCTAACATGCTTCTGCTACCGCTCCTGCCCCGGCTTTGTTGAGCTTTTGATGACAAATTGCTAGTCAGTTGAGACAAAGTTTCATAACTGTTGCAGAACAACCCTTGATGGGGTTGACTGATGGAGGAACGGAGGATGAGGTCTTTCTCCTCCAGCTCGGAGCACGAGTCTGTCACCCCGTTCAGCCGGGGGTTCTGAGGTGAATGCGGCGGGAATAAAGCTAACAGGCAGTCAGGCTTCTGAAGATATCAGCTTTATTCCATCGATAAGGCTGAAGCCAACACCCCCAGAATCAGCCCCAGAGCCCAAAAGCCCTAACCTTCCACAGACCCTTGCTTTTATACATCATAATCAGGTACCACCCTAGGGTGGGAGCAGAATCAGGTACCACCTTATGGTGGGAGCAAAATGCCAGGTCACACCCTAGGGTAGGGCACAATCACTGATCAGGGTAGGATCAGTAACATAATAATCCCATGGAAATGTTTACATACACAACAATAACTACTTTTTTAAATGAAATTTCAGTCTGATTAATTTTGACATTTACTTTAAATGTAAATGTAAAGTATCACTGTTTATCAATCATTACCTTGCTCTTAATTAAATCTCTAGTTTTTATAGCTGGATTTAAAAATATATAAAACCTCATCTGTAATAAACCGAATAATTAAACCAAAGTATGAATCCCAGATAAGAAATTGAAATGATCGGTATATTTTAAATTTTTTCTAAAAAATGTAGTTGTCTATTTGGACTGCTATTTTTCAATTATTTTAAACCCACATAATCCTCAAGGCAGCACTGATGTAAGAAAGACCACTTTTGCTGCCCCCTAGCAAAAAGGAAACTGAGGTGGTTGTCAACTAAATATCTTACTCTTTATTTAACTGTAGCCTTTCTTTAACTGTCTCTGAATATGTGGATAAAAAATAATCACCTTAACTACTTATTCTTCTGATGACAAGGACACGAACGTTTAAAAATATGCAACTACTTATTTCAATAATAAATTCATTCCTTTTAAAAAAACTTCATTTTTAATCCAGCATTTTTATGCAATGATTTTTATTTAGGGAAAATCTTTAATATGGCCTATCTACATTATAGAGGCAGTGTTGAGCACTAAGAATGGAAATGTGAATGAAAGAAGGTCGCTCTAACAAGTGGAGTTTTGTAACTATACATGTGACTAGTTAATTGTTATAGCATAACTTTTAATCTATGAATATGATGTTTTTCAATCAATACATGCTAATTGGCAATATTTTTATATATAAATATAATCTTAGCAACAGAACCATAAGTAAGACATAGCTTTACTAACCTATAGTATATGGAGAAATTATTGTTGTTATGGTGGTATAAATAACCATATAGTCATTCTCTGGAAAAAAAAACTGTACACTTATCTGAACTAATATGTATCTTGTCATCCATTCTTTTTATAATGACCTTGATTCAGAAACTTAGACATCCTGTCTGTATTATCACAGAGTCTTCTCAAAGACTTTCTCATCTCCAATTCTATATAACTCAAAATCAATTTCCATTAAAAAAGTCTATCTTTGTATGCCATCATTGAAAAAATAAAACCTTAAATGATCCCTTTATTTTACTGGATAGCTTTCAGACTTAGAATCTGAAAGATATTATATTCTCCACACTCAGTCAAGATGACTCCTCAGTTCCCATAATGTGCACTCTACTTTATGGCCTCATGCCTTTGCCTCTACATCTCTAGTCTCATAATGTCTCTTTTGACACTGACTGGCACATATTTATTCCCATCGAAAATCCATTAAATAAAAATTTTCTGAATGAACTTTATTTTCCTGCCCCCAAAAGTTCTTTTTTCTTAATTCTCTTTTAACAATTAATTTATATTTTAGATCATAATCCCCAAACTATAGTATATTTTTCATCTCTTTCTGACAGAATACAATTTCTTGCTGCTATAATATTACCTCTTTATTATAAATGGTGACTTTTCACTCAGTAAAATGATTTTGAAGGATGAATGAATATTTTAAAGACAGAAATAAGAAGTGTAGAAAATAAAATATGCATAAGATGTGATGGTGCCTCTTCCCAAACTCTATAGATGCAGATCTGTCAATATCTTCTCTGAACCATTAGCATCATTCTGTTTCCAGAATAAAAATGGGTTATAGCACATTGTATATTTCAAGATTAAGAGATGCTTCTTTTACTAATGATATAAATCAATAAAATTATTTATCTAAATCAAGTTTATAGGACCAAAGAGTTAAAGTGTTCATATCGCCAACTCTGGCTCAAATCTGTCATCAGATATGCTACCCTGACTACTGTTGTGTTTGGTCAACACTCCAAAAACAAGCTGAAAAATTAAGCAAAAGTATAATATATATTAAAAATACTCTTAAATATCAACATTGCTTATAATAGAGACTAGAATACAGAAAGTGCTCAAGAAATATGGCAATGTAATAGTTAAGGCAATGTTCCAATACAAGTCAACTAAAAGCATTGGGGGAAGTATGGATAGATTCCCATAACTAGAAGCACAAAGTGTCTAATAGGTTTTCATAATTCATTAATTCTATTTTACCTTTAGATTCACTCCCCCTTCTCTTGCCTATTTCTCTATTATACTTCATTATATTTCAGTGTACATTTGTGCATTGTTCCATTTATTCCCTCACAGAGCCTTCATCAGACTAGCAGTTCCATGCCTACATCAATCAACCAAGGTTAATTAGTCAACAAAGAGGCAAGAAACATTCACTTGCTAAGTATTTATTAATACAATTTCTGGGTAATATCTAAATTGCCAATTCTATACATTATGACTATAATTTGACTGTGCCAATTCATATATTAAAACCTAATCCTAATATCACAGTGTTTGTAGATGATTTCTTTGGAAAATAATCAGGAATGAATAGGAAACCATGAATAACATTAACATCCTCTCAAAGAAAATCCCAGGAGCTCCTTTGCTCTTTTTTCCCCCTTCCCCTCCTTTGCCTTTTATTCCTTATGAGGACATAGCAAGAAAGCATCTCTTTATAAAGTGGAATTAGTACACTCACAAGCTAACAAATTAACTGACACCTTGATCATGGGCTTCTAAGCCTCCCAATTTATTATAAATAAATTTCTGTTCTTTATAAATCACTCTGGTTTGGGGTATTTATTATAGTACCCTGACAGTAATCCCTTTTCATTAACTAGTCCCTAAAGAAGGTGAAATCCATCACTAATAATTATACTATATTTAATACAGTTTTTCTAACAACCTTTACAAAAGACATGATATCTTCAAGTTCTACACTAATTCTGGTATGTTACCCCCATGAGATTCAATTAGGTATTCTTGTTGTTTCTTAATTCAATTACTTAAACTTCCAACATTTTCCCAGATGTCAAACTAAATATAAGGATTTGTATATAATTGAGTTTTCATAGGAAGTTTTGATAGGAAGTATCAGTATGGTATGCATAAATTAATACAAAAAATGAAAGACTGTCAGTAAGGTATGCATTAAAAGATGCAGTTATTTCTCCATGTGCCAGTTCCACTGGCATCTCTGTGAGCTGGTCAGTCTAAGAGAGTATATCTCTAAAAGTTTATTTTCTTAAAAATGACCATTTGTCAGTGACTGTGAGCATCTCCTGCATAGTCCCTCTTAAGCATGCCCTGATATTTTCCTTGAGTGCTTATTTTAGCACTTATTTGGCACTTCAAGCCAAAGGCTTAGAATAGGAAACCAAAATATAAATGGTGACTTCCAAGGGAACCTGGAAACTGTACTTAGTTTCAAAAGTGACTCCTTATATATATTTTAGGACTATAACTTCCTTTGTCCAATGACTCCTTTTTTAAGAAATATACTGTCTTTGATACCCAGTAATGTTTGAATATCTTTATACCAACAATCTATATATATGACATTGTCTCTGTTGGAGTAGAGACTATGTATGTGATCTACTGCCCTCTTCAGAAAAACAAAATTACACATCTGCCCCCGAAAATAAAATTACTCAGCGCCCTAAATAGACATCACTCCGAATTGCTACCACCACACTGCTATATCTTTCCAGCACTCCAAAGTATGGAGTGTTATCTACTTTGAATTTAATACATTAATCCTGATTATTGTTCTGCCTTTTATTAGACAAATATCAGTGACCTGTTTGGCATTAATTCTTATATGTTGTGTGAAGGAGATATTTATTGATTGATTGATTTTTGGTTTTGGGGGCCACATCTGGTGGTACTCAGGGGTTAATCCTGGCTCTGTGCTCAGAAATCACTCCTGGCAGGACTATGTGGGATGCAGGGATTGAACGTGGGTTGGTCAAATGCAAGGCAAATGCCCTACCCACTGTGCTACGACTTTGACTTAGCACCCTTAATTCAAAAGACTATCTTACCCTGTAAGTTTTCTTAAAACCATTGTGAAACGTAATTTTTCATAAAGATTTATGGCCTGGTTCTATTTTATCAGTCTACAGTAACTGTATCTGTGTAGTCATTGTGTTTAGCTATTCTAGGTCATTTAAATGTCCATAAAAATTTCAAAGCAGTAACTAATCTTTTTGATGATATCATAAATGGAATTGATTTCTTAATTTTGCTTTAAGATTGCTCAATGACAGAACATTGCACTGGCATTTGGCACATCAGCATTGTATATTGATCTTCTGTCCTACAATCTTACTTATCTTGAGTATTACTTACAATGTTTTTGGTGTATAGGCTCTTCAGGTTTGCTATAAACAAATTAATATTTATATATACGGTTGTAGTTTTACTTCTTTATATGTATGTGTATTTTTTCTTATAATTTTATTTTAACTACTATATTTATTCGAGTGTAACGCGCAGGTTTTTCTATCAAAAAAAAAAGAAATCAAAGTTTGGGTGCGCCTTATAAATGAGGGCTGGGGTGCGGTGGCAGTGGCGGCCGGTCCAATGAGGGAGCAGGCGAATTGTGAGTTCGCACTGTGCCTTTTCTGGGCTGCAGCCATGCATCTCAAGAAACCTGGCCTATCTCTTGTGACATCCTGGGTTCAAACAACATGGGAAGACATACCAAAAGAAATGATCATCAAGAGTTTTTTGAGGGGCCGGAGAGATAGCATGGAGGTAAGGCGTTTGCCTTTCATGTAGAAGGACGGTGGTTCAAATCCAGGTATCCCATATGGTCCCCCGTGCCTGCCAGGGGCGATTTCTAAGCACAGAGCCAGGAGTAACCCCTGAGCGCTGCCAGGTGTGACCGAAAAACCAAAAAAAAAAAAAACAAAAACAAAAACAAACAAACAAAAAAAAAAACAAAAGAGTTTTTTGAAGACAGGCATCAGCAATCAAATGGAATAAAATGGCACAGAAGACAACCTGCTGTGGAATTCAGACTCAGAAGAAAGTGAAGAAACTGGAGAAACAGATGTTGCTGCCAACTGGGACACTGATGAAAAATTAGCTCGAGAAGAATGGGAACAACTCTTTAGTACATCTGATGATGAATCTAACTTTGAAGCATTTTAAATAAATATTGTTACTGGTAATTTTATTTCGGTATTGTGTTTATACCAGTTTACATTGTCAATAAATGATTTTTATCATGGCCGCACGTGTTCAACAACATTTTTTTGCCAATTACAATGCTTGGTGTGAAACAAAATTTTCTACTGATTTTTAATCAAAAATTAGGGATGTGCATTATACATGGGGTCCCATTGTACTCGAATAAATATGGCATGTAACATACTGCTGATTAAGTAGTAAGAAAAGACATAATATTTTTAATGTATGTTAAATTATATTTCTTCTCTACTAGACTATAATCTTGTCACCAATATAGTTCATATATAATAAAGTTCATACTTAATTACAGACATTTTAGGTGAAAATAACAATGCAAAAACAGTTAAAAGAAAAATGAAAACACTGACATATCAGGAGACATAGTTATCACCTAGTAGTAAAAATAAAGAAATATTAAATAATGCTAACAAGTTGTAGTTTCACAAGAAAAGATATATACTAGGTGAGAGAAAATTGTAAGTAGACAATAAACACACTATACAAAATTGAGTTACTTATAAAAAATGACATTTCTTTTAAATATTGTTAATATATATACTGCAAATTCAATAATAATAAGAGAATTTATTTATTCCCTAGTTTATTCATTAAAACAACAAAGTCAGTTAAACTGTTTTGTATGCACTAAAATTTTTATGCAGTATATTAGGACAGAGATAGAAACTCTTCATTGAGAAATATTTCATAATATGACCAATGATAGGTCAAGAACATATTTCCATTGACTTCACAAAGAATTATTTTTGAAATTTGATGATTAATGAATAAATAATGATGAACTGTTGGGGAAAATGTCAATTTAACCCAATTACAGTATAATTTTGGAAGAGGACATTTCATCTTTATCCTGGCAATGAATAGAAATCTGATATGTCATAAGAAATGACTCTCTCAATGGGTCTTAGTAAATTTTAGAAGAGAATTTACAGAAGAAAATTATCACTCTGATCATCCTTAGTCAATGGAAAGCTATTCATCTCCAATATAAAAAGTTCCATATTTGACTGTCCTGATTGAATAGATGCCTTTCATATTCATACTTATTTGTTAAAATTTTAACACTGACAACGACTTGAAAAATTCACTGTCATGTAGAGACAAGGTATTGGTTAAGACTGAAATATTTGTGTTTGGTCACCTCAAACATTTCTGCTTGTTTGTTTTTTTTTTGATATTTTAGTGAGGGTCACACAATGATTCTCATAGATTATTCGTGGCTCTCTGGCCTAGAATCACAATTGATGAGGCTCAGGAAACCAGATGAAGTAGCAGGGATGGAATCCTAGACTATATCAAAGGCATGTACCTTAACCTATTATACTAACCTTCTGACACTTTGCTAAATTTTTTCTTCTGCATACATTTTTGTTTACATACATTTTTAGCTAGCATATAAAATATGTAAAAATATGTGGCTCAAAAGCAAACCAAAACAGAACAGCAAACTAAACAAAAACTCTTGATACACAAAAAAATCTATTTTTTTTCTTTTTTTTTTTTTTTGCTAATTAAAGATATGTACACAAGTTAGCTGCATGCAAGGAAAACAACCTACCTGCTGTACTATCTCTCTGGTCCCAAGAACAGTTCTTATTAAGTATATATATATATATATATATATATATATATATATATATATATATATATATATATACATATATATATATATATGGATTTATGTATGGATTTGTATATAAGTATATATATATGTATTTATGTATGGATTTATATATATATATGTATTTATGTATGGATTTGTTTAGGATTTGTTTAGGATAAAATTATAGTAAGTGGTTATATTGAGTTTGATGAGATCTGGTGAGGAAATAGGTATAGTAAGTGGTTATATTGAGTTTGATGAGATCTGGTGAGGAAATAGGTATATTTCTCTATTTTAGTTTATGCTTTGAGTTTGTAATAATAAGTGTAGCAATGGCTACACTAGTTAGTATTTTCATCTGAACTTAGTTTTATTTGTATCTTAAAGAAGTAAAATATTTCAAAAGCTAAAATATTTTTAAAATTTCATAATAGCATGTATTCTTCTAAGTATCCTCTATCTATAGGATCAATAAAGTTGTTTTTAGCTTATAAGGGGTAGATTAATGAAAACAAAGTTTCAAATGAAGCTAAAGACTATTTCCTTATAATTTTTCAATTTTGTAAACAAGCTTTTGAAATCACAGGGTTTCTCAGCTCTCAAGTAGTCTCCTAAGTAGCACAAGATTCTCAGGAGTCAAATGCAAATGCACTGTTTAAACAAGTATTTAAGCCTTCATTCTTAAATGTGCAACACTGTAGAACAACCATCACCTTAAACTAGATCTTGTGCTTATACTGATGTTCTATCTATTTGTTCCTTTTTTAAAAAAAGTTGCTTTTATAAGCAAATTATCTAATTGAATTAGCATGAGAAACACAGTCACAAAGATTTTATGATTTAGCTTCAGTTATATGATGTTCAGCACCCTTCACAGTGCACATTTTCTACAATGTCTGTTTTCCTCTTGCCCACCCTTCTTACTCTCTCCAGAACTCCATCCTGTTTGCATTTATGGAAGACTTTTTTTCTTTTCTCTATCTTTCTTCTTTTATTTTTTTTAGACACACTGTGGTTTGCAAGGTTGTTACTGAAGAGGTACTGTGTATACCAATTTATCTTTTCTCAGCACCCATTTTGTCCAGAGTGATCATTTCCAATTACAGCTATCATTGTCCATATTTTTTTCAACCAATGCTTACTGAAGGTGGAGTATAAAAGTTAAGTCAAATGCTCTTCATGCAGATAACAATAGTTTGAGCCTAGCACCATGAACCACTTAGGGTGTTAAAAATGGAAAAGAAATCCCTACTAAGTAGACTTCTTCTATCAAGTCATGCATTATAGGTTAAGAATATAGTAGCCTAAGATAACACATCTAATTTCAAATTGTTTTTCATGCCAGGAGTAAGACTATATGGTATACATCACATTTTTTCTGCCTTACCCATTTCAGTTATACACTTCTAATATTTTGACTTTTTATTGGTACTCAACAGATTTCATTGGAAATTCCCCTCTCACAATTTCAAAATTGGAGCATTATTCATTTTAATGTCTTTGAAATATCTAATTTCTTTAACAAATTGCAGAATAGCACACATTTTCTGAGGCAAGGCACTCACACCCCAGAAAGCACACCCCAGAAAGCACATACAAAGTTATAAAAACTGTAGGACCCTAATGAAACCACACAGCTTAACTCATTAATTGAGAAGTTTGGGATATGAGTACACTGGAAATTATGCTTTCCTTCAAGTAGCTGCCTGGAGGTTCAGATTATATAACCATATGTATACCATAAGATGATCAAAGTTATTAATTATTAGGGAGACAAAGAAGGATACAATTTTATTTTAGAGAAAATGTGTTGGAAAGGATGGTGAAAAACTTCCATCCAAATGCACTGCCCGTAGAAATCTCGAAAAATTCATATAAAACTACTATATAATTAAGAAATTCAACTCTTAAATACATATAAATAAAATAAAACATGGAATAAAACTGATATCTGTAGATTAACATTCATAGCAACATGCTTCAAAAGCATGTAAACATAAAAAACTATGTCAGTTGACAGGTAAATAGTTAAAAAAACAGTATATACATGCACTATTTTTCAATCACAAAATGGGATAAAATATACATGCTATATATATGTAAATCTTAGAAACAATATTATTAGAAAAATAAACCAGATACAAAAACAAACATATTTTATGGTTTCTGATATGAGGCATCTGAAATAAACTGATAGAGATACTATGCAGAATATAGGTTAGCAGAAGTTCTAGATTTTTCCTGACTCAAATGTAGTTCAGGGAATGCAGTTAACTAGGGGAAGAAAGTGTTGTTAGAAGTAACATATGAAATTATCATTAGTACCTAGATAAAAATATAGTTCAAATGGATCAAAATTCAAATAATAAAACTGAGTTCCTGTAGACATGACCTGAAATTCTCTATTATCTTCCTATAAGTTTGTAATTGCTGTCTACAAGTAAAATAATAAACTCTTTTGAGGAAAACATAATGCTTGTCTTCTTCCAGCTAATATATTTTTATATTACATCATGAATATGGAGGATAATCCATAATTGATTCAGTTATTTTTAGTTAAAAATATCTGTCAAGTCATAACATCTAAAACAAAAGTAGAAAAAAGAAAAGCTGCTAGGAGAAAAAATGAAGTAGTTTAGAAATTCAGATTAGTTGTGGTTATTTGTTTTAGCATTTTATTAAAATAAATGCAGCAGTTGGGCTGCAAATATAGTCCAGCAGGTTGCCTTGCAAGCAACCAAACTGGGTTTGAATCTGGCAATTCATAAGGTTCCATGAGTCCATCCAGGAGTAATCCTTTTGTGAAGAGCCACAGTAAGTCCTGAATACAGACAGATGTGGCCGTGGCCACAAAACAAAAATATAAACAAATGGCAGCAAATCAAATTAAGAAAATTATTACTGTATAGAGAGTTGCAAAAAAGATAGCTATTCAGGGTACATACATACTCACACATAGCTAAACATTTTACTGTATTCAACATTTAGTCCTTCCAAAAAGTATTAAAAGTGGCATGTTCTTGAAATAGCAAAGCATAAGATTTTTATTTAATTTAATCAATGAGTTTAACCTCATACAAAAGAATATACTTTACATAAGTAACTTGTTAGGTTTATCTCACTATCTCTGTGTACAAAATATAGTACTTAATATACTTAGAATATCTGTATTCCAAAATTATGTTAATTTAAAATTAGACCAAAATTTTTATAGATAGGCTTCTTCCATCCCTCCATTAACATATAAATCAAGGAGTACTAGGTTAATTACATTCTGATAATTTGCTTGATCATTAATGATTGAGCCAGGACTAAGCTTATGTCAGCTGAAGAGTCATCCTCTTTCCTTATAACCTATCCCATTTTGTTTTGAGAAGAATAAATCTGTTTATAATGCATGCCACATAATAATTTAATGAGCATTTTGTGGGCATCATATAATGTGTTCTTTATATTTCATTAATATTACTGTCACAGAAATAAAAGGTGGTTTTTCTTTTAGTTTATGCAGTACAGAATATATAACTATGATAAAATATTCAAGGGAATTATATTTTTTTTATTTCTAACCATACATAAACATGGCAGTGGTGAACCCCTTGCATACTGCACATAGCTGACTAAGAAGAATCTAAAATGTTTTATCTAATCTTTATTGAATTAAGAATTCCATAGTTAATCTTGGATGTAATAGATTTGTGTCGACACCTTCTCTTGAGCTTTCTTACTAGTTTTATTCATCATTCAAAACTGTTGAGACAAATGCAATGTATCAAAACTCATAGGTAGGAATTCTTGAAGTCCATTGGTATACATTTGGTCAACTTTGTACTTACAATAGATATATTTGAGTCAGGTTTCACAGAGACACACTTAAAAGAGCATGCAAGAATCTATGCATTTCATCTGGGGTAATCCATTAGAGCTACTAAGACACTAAACATACCTTTAAATTTTATCTTTACAATAGTTAAAGAAAAACCATCTCAAGCAATGAAAAAATGCTGTTAGCAAGTTTCCATGACTTAAAGGAAAATTTTAACAAGACTCTTCAATTTGTGTGACACCAAAATTGCATGCTGTTACTGCTAGATCTTTCTTGCATCAATGAGAAATATATGCCAAACAACACATAGCAATTATTAAAGAATATACTATGGAAAGTAAAAGGGTATCCATCTCATAAGAGTTTTAAATAATGTATGGTATATTTATTGTTAACTCGAACAGGAACACTAAAATTTTATTTTAAAACTTTTAGCATCTATTTTGTGAGCTGATTACCTTTTATGCTATAGGCTATGCTATCTGTTATGTGAACAGTCATGCAAGCATGAAGAATGAAATGAGGTTTGCAGTTGCTGCTAAAGGGTTGTTTGAAAGAGGCCTGGTTGGAGAACAAGATCAAGGATACATTTGAGGTGAAAAGTCATGTTTCTATTGCATTTGATCAATACTTGTGACTTTCTTTAGCAGTCCTCTTATCCTAGATATAGAAGCAAAAAAATAAAGAAGTCCAAATATCGATCCAAGTCAATTATTTTTTTCTAGAGATTATCAAAGGTTAAAGAACAAGGTTTAACTAAAATATGGTATTTTTTTTTAACTATGCAGGATTCTTACATATATACTTTATATCACTACTCTACCACCTAGGATAAAACAATTTACTTATTTTTTTAATGATTCACCATAGAAACTTAAAGCTTTTACAATTATTATTTTTTTCTTTTGCTTTTTGGGCCTCACCCTGTGACCCTCTGGGGTTATTCCTGGCTAAGAAATTTCTCCTGGCTCGGGAGACCATATGGACTCTGGCAATCGAACCCAAGTCTGTTCTAGATTGGTAGCGTGAAAGGCAAATGCCATACCGCTATGCTATCGCTCCAGCCCATACAAAATATTTAATAAAGATATTATTCTGCATTAGTTACAATACAGTCTAATTGAAACTTAAATTATATTCTTTAAAATTTAGGTAAAAGATTTTTTTGTTCCAGTTTCAATAGTTGCTGAATATTGTCAAGTGATATAATCCAGTTATATAAGTGAACAATGGTTATTTGAGTTAGCTTAATGTATACAGTTTCAGGAATGAAAGAAATCTGTGTATTCCTGGTACTATGCTACTCTTAAGTAAAATTCAATTTAAAAAAGTATAAAATATCTTGAATCTGTGAAAACTAGAAACTGCGTTTCCTGCCTAGCATGTGGTATGTCTGGAGCTAGGTTTCATATATGAAACTATTGGAAGTTAATTCACTTAAAGGAAAGTAATGTCACAATCTAGATTATCTATGAAAGCTTATCATAAGACCTAAAACAAATGACTATTTAGGACTGAAAAGATGGTACAGTTGTTATAGTATTTGCCTGCTATGGCACTGACAATTTTATCTCCAAGCCTGGTCTGAGTGCAAAGACAAGAGTAGGCCCTGAGCACTGCTGCATGTGACTCAAAAAAACAAACAAAAAACAACTACAAATGACTATTTAAATATAAACAAAAATTATTTTTCACATTAGTGACACATGCTATGTTTTCCTTTCATCCCATATCAATGGTTTATAGTCTTATGAAATCACCATGTAATACTAACCCATTAGACAAACACAACCACAATGGCGTTCTGCAAATGCCAGTTGCAAAGAAGCAATGGAAACCTAGAGGCCTGGCACAAAGTGAGTATCCCTGAAAGTACTAATTAGTGTTTTATTTTAGATCAGACAGTGATAAAAGGTCTAAGTAGTACTAAGGTGATCAGATGAATCATGCATTAAAACAGTAGAATAATTCTACTTTATTTTTAGATGTTTACAAAGCTCTGAAACTTATAAAATATAAACAAGTACAATTCCTCTAAAAGTAACAGGAAAAATACTAACTCTGCTTCTTTCACTAAGTTAAAATCTAAGTATGTTTAGTTTCCTTTATTCAAATAAAAAAGATGCTAAATAGGATTTTTTTGGTCCCACTGGGAGTTAAAATGATAAAGGAAACTCACTCTTTCTTTGAGGCCCAAAAGCAGGAAAACTTTACCAACTATATAACTGCAATATGCAAGTATAGCAAAGCAGAGAAGGGAAAAAAAATAAGCTCAAAATCTAAGAAAGCATAGGGCAAGGCTTAGGGACTATGTTGTAATAGAAATATGTTGTAATAGAAATAAGTAGTCCCAGAGTGTAGAGAATTAGGCTGAATGTTGAAGAATACTGTTGAACTTTGTTTTGATTGAATATATATCTGGACACCAACAAAATCACAAAGCCTGAAAGCTTAAATGTATCAATAGTGAAAAGAAACAATAATAAGCCGTTAGGCACATATTAAATAGAGCCTACACAGGATATCCATCCAATTATTTTCCAACAAAGCCACAAGAGTCTGCTTATTTCTGCAAGTTTATATAGTCATTTTAAGGTTTTAGATTAATGAAACTATATATAATCCTTCCAAGCAAGAATTAACATCTCTGTTCTCTAAGCAGTAGCATAGTCTGCCAAGATGTAGACATAAAGTATTTTTATCATTCAATGATTTAAATGAAGGTATCCTAATTTTTCCTGTTTTACTACTAATTGATTTTTCTTTTATAATCCTTTTTGAGACATCGATGAAGCAATCAGATTTTACTTGAATGTTTTACTGAACTAATATATCAGTCCGTATCAGATTCACATAATGAAATATCAGTCAAGACATCTGAGTATATACTCCAGTTAGGTACCATTGACATAAACTCATCTCTGCTAAAAGTGTTACTTACATATGGAACAATGAGTTAGAAATTTCCTCAAATAATACATATGGATGGCCAACAGGCATATGAAAAAGTTCCCCTGATAAGGAAAATACAAATCAAATAAACATTGAGGTTCATCCGATGCCACTGAGATTGGCACATAACAAGTCGGAAAACAGCCAGTGTTGATGGCGTTGTAGTAAAAAAGTAATTTTCTTTCAAGTTTTGTGAGAATGTCATCTGATTCAGTTTATGGAAAATATGGCATTCTCTCCAAATATCAATAAAACTGGGGCTGGAGAGATACCATGGAGGTAAGGCATGCAGAAGGACAGTGGAACGAATCCCGGTATCCCAGCATGCCATGAGCAATTTCTGAGCGTAGAGCCAGGAGTAACCCCTGAGCACTGCCGGGTGTGACCAAAAACCAAAAAAAAAAAAAAAAAAATCAATAAAACTCCTGTGGTGTTACCACTTCTTGACAACTCTCCCAAAACACAAGATCCTTAAGCCAAGATAACATATGCACACCTGCATCTATCACTTGGTATAATGACCAAGATATAGAAACAATACAAATGTACAACCAGAGATGAACAGATAAAAATGTTGTCTATATATGCAGCAGAATACCATTTGCTTTAAGAAGGAACAAAAGCATGTAATTTGCAGCAACATGTATTGAACTGAAGGATACCATATTAAGTGAAATCAATCAGAAAGTATGGAATAGAGAATAATCATATTCAAATATTTAACAGAAAGTTAAATATTTAAATAAAAGGGTTAAAGTTAGCACAACAAAACTAATCTACACAACTGAGATGGTTAAGAGCAAGAGGGTTTGGGGGAAATGATGTTGGGGATTTGGGGGGGAAAGGCTGGTACCTGAGAGTGGTGTTGGAATTATGTACATGGAAAAATAACAAAAACAGAATGGTAAGCCACTCAACTTTAATCAATATTTCTTTTTTTTTAATAGCTGTCTCAAAATTTGAAATTCTTTTTTTTTCTTTCAGTCTCTGTAGAGACTGTCAAAAATTGCCAATGCCAACTATATTTCAAGTCGTCACGGCGGGGTATTGGGAAAAGTTTTCAATTAGCAATAATCACGCCTCCGATAAACCTCATTGGCTACGATACTGCCACTGCGCAAAGCTCAAAATTTGAAATTCTTAATGCTCCATTTTAAGTGTTCCTAGGTAGGGTCATTCTTCTAAATTAACAGGGCATCTAAATTATATCATTTGATGTTTAGTATATGCATGGAATATATCCAATAACTGAGCTAAAGTAACAAATTTTATTTTCCTATACTCCTTCGGCCAGTCCTTCTATCTTTTGAAGTTCTTTATTTTTCCACGTCCCTTTTTCTTTTCTCTTTCAAACATTGTCTCTATATCTCTCATTTTCTATACTCTCCTTCTCTCTGTCTCCATCTGTCTTCTATTAACCCTCTTTTTTATTTATTGTTCCTGTAGCATGCCTATTATTTTCAAAACCAAATGTACCCACTTAATTGACATTTCTTAGTCAAATCTGGAAGAAAACAAGGAATACCTATGACCGTTATTTTAGAATTTCAGTTGCATCTTGAGTATTTCTCATTTGCATCAGTGATTTGGGGGCAGGGGGTGCTCTTTTTTATTTTTGGGCTACACCTGGTGATGCTCACAGGTTATTCCTGGATAATGAGCTCAGAAATAGCTACTGGCTTCTGGGACCATATGGGACCCCAGGAATCGAACCAAGGTTGGTCCTGGGACAGTCTCATGGAAGGCCAATGCCCTACCGCTGTGCTATTGCTTGGGCCCCTCTTTTTATAACTAAACCCAACTACAAACATTTTTGCAATTATGGTGCTTAATAAAGATACTAAAAAATAAAAAAAGAATTTCAGTGGCTTCTTTTCTGCTTTCTTTCAACTTTGGCTCCTCTCTTTATCCCTAGCCTTTCACACACCCTAGTCCCCCTTCTTCTTTAATCTTGGCAAAGATCATATTAAAAAAGTTTGTTCATTCTTTGCAGATCGATCTATTAAGAACAGGACTCTATTTCCCTACCACTGGAATCTAAGCCAGCCTGTAATTTTCATGAAAGTTTAACAAAGCTTAACTTCAGTCTCTGAAAACACTGAGCTCATCATACACTGAAGAAGTCTTGTCTGGCTTGAGTCTCAAATCTGCATGAAGAGTCAAACCAGAGTTTGAACCTACACTAAAATAGGTCCACAGGATCAGTAGGATAACCACACCATTCATAAAATAGCTGCTATAATAAATTGCTGTCAGTCCACTAAAGTAGAAGGTGGGGGTTAAATATGAAGGAAAATACAACTGGTGCTCACACTCTTCAGACAAAAATTTTAAATTTTCTGAGAGCCGGAGTAGTGGCACAAGTGAAAGGGTGTTTGCCTTGCATGCAATAACCTATGACAGACCGTGGCTTGATCCCCAGACATCCCATATGATCCCCCCAAGCTAGGAGCGATTTCTGAGTGCATAGCCAGGAGTAACCCCTGAGCATCACTAGATGTGCCCGCCTCAAAAAAAGTTTTTAAATTTAATTTTTCTGTCTACATTTTAATTTACTCTACAAGATAAAATATCTTGTGCTACCAAAACTACTTGGTTGTTTTTAGAGAGTACACCTGACAAGGCTCTGGGATTTCTTCTGAATCTGTCCTCAGAAATTGCCCCTGGAAGCCTCAGGGGACCACATGGGGTATCAGGGATAAAACCTGGGTCAGTGTAAGGCAAATACCATACCAGCTGTGCTATTGCTCCGGCCCCACTACTTGCATTTTTCTAGCCAAAATAGTTTTTTTTGTTTTATATCCATATAGTCAGTCATTTTTAATGTACTAGAGATCCCTTAATCAGAAATACATTCATTCATTAACTTAATAGAAAGAAAGCAATTGAACGTTTCTAATTAAAGATAAGCAAAAAAAAAAAGTTAAGTGGCAAAGTATGTGTATTTATATGTATGTGTGTATGTACAAACTTTTTATTAAAGCACAAGAATATTACATACTGAAATACGGGAAGTTCTAGCTATGTAAGGACCCACATGGAAGAATGGTCAAAGAGGAAATTAGAATCTGCTACTAGCTTAAAACTTTTTATAAAGCATTACTGGTAGAAATCCATCACTTACAAAAATGATAGTAATATAAAATCATCCCAGAAAATATTAAATAAAATTAAATTAATATTTCAACTGGTGATCCCATAGTTCTATTGTAAACTTTACAATGAATGAAATAAATCTCAGTATCCCCAAAATAGCAGATATCTGTGAAATTTCATGGTGTAAATTGAAGATCTAAAAGTCCTTCCTGCAAATTGAAAGTTACTAATTAAATATTAAACATTTCTCACAAATTATAATAATTCATGATAAATGTTCACAAATGTCTACTGTTACATAAAATGCATATATATGTACATTTCTAAAAATAATGTAGTGTAGCAAGTAAGTTAGTTTTTAGCCTATCTATATTTTGTAATCTCCTCCAGATCTATCATATCTCATGGTGGGCTCTATGTTTTTTCCCAAATATGTCAGTCCACTCAGATGTCTGTCTTTAGATCATTTCATCTCTTTCTACATGCCACAGTTTCAGATAATCTTCAACCACTATAGATAATAAAATTCCTCCCTTGAGAGTTTACACAGTAATCTTTGATAACATTTTAATAGCACCAGGGCCAGAGCGGTGGCTAAGCAGTAGGGCATCTGCCTTGCGCGTGCTAACCTAAGACGGACCATGGTTAGATCCCACAATGTTCTATATGGTTGTCCAAGCCAGGAGCAATTTCTGAGTAACCCCTGAACATCACCTGTGTGGCCCAAAAATCAAAAAAAAAAATTAATAGCATCAATGACTAACTGAAATTAACTTTAAAATGGTCATAAAACTATTTTAAATGTCTGAAAGAACTTATACAGTCTAAAAGCTAAACCTATACTCTATGCATTCAAAATATATTTCCTATAATCACTATATAAGAGCAGGAGCCATCGACTTTTTTTTACATTACAAAAAGAAACTGAGGCCTAACTGTGTGTGCAGCAAGAGCAATCCTCATATTGGGGCCTTGAGCACAAAACTTACATCTGAGGCTAAATATTAGAGGAACTATTTGCCTTGTGTCAGCAGATCCACCCACATCACTTTGAAAATGTACCACCTTTGCCTCCAGGATACAGTACACTTATAAAGATGTATGATATGATTTATTTCCCACTGGGAAGCAATGGCTTTTAGAACAAAAAAAAAAAGCTGCTGTGAGTGCATCAGAAAGCATGTATCTTGTAAAAAACTAAAGTGCCACACTCAATGAACCAGAGTATTTTTTCTTAAATAATTTGACATTATTGTCTATTGTTTAAATTTTATAACTGTCTTAGCAATTTAATGATTATTAAGAAATATCATGTGCTGGAAAAGGAGTTAATACTAAGAAATTTACAGAAAGGAAAATAACTCATGCAGTGTATGGTACAATTATCCTAATTTTGTTTCAGATTTCATATAATTACAAACCTTGATCTTTAATAAGAACAATTTTGTTAAATTTTAACTGTTGATTTATTAGACTGTATATGTTTTAGTGATACAACTTCATACTGATTAAAATGTATATTAATGAACATACTACATCTCCCTCTCATGGTCCAGTATCAATTTCCTCCCCATCCTTTAAAAATTGTCATCTGCCCCTTAGTTGACCTAACCCTGTAGTCACAGCTTCAATATATTTTGTCTATTGTTATGTTTAATATATCACAAATCAGTGATATCATTGGAAATTTCCCTTTTCATTTAAGTTAGCCTGAAAACTTCCACTTCCATCCATGTAGTGGTAAAAGACAATATTTCATCTTTTCTTAAATCAAAGTAGTATTTTATTGTGCACATATACCACCTTTTCTTTATCTATTAACCTGCACTTTGCCACTTGACATGTTTATAGATATTGACTTTTGTAAATAGCGCTGTATGGACAGAGGCATATACATATATTCTCAGATTAGTGCTTTGTATTTTCTGGATAAATCTCATGGTGTAGAATTTCTAAATCATATGGTAGTTCTATTTTAATAGAATATTTAGTAATTTCCATACTATATTCCATAGACAACTTTTAACAATTTAAATTTCTACTAGAAGTCGGGTTCCATTTTTTTTTATATCCTCACTATAATTTGTTGTTTCTGGTTTTAATGATATAGGTCATCCTCAGATATTAAAGTGCCCTCTCACTTTTGTGATTATTTGTTTTCTGATGTTAAGTTATAATGCACATTTCCATGTGCCCTTTAGTCACTTTTGTATCTTCTCTTTTCATTAACCTGATTAATATTTCATGATTTTATAATTTATAGTGATGAAAAACTCAATATTCAAATATTTAAGAAAATATTTCAAGAGTCCCCATTAAGAGATTCAATATTTGTTTTATTTACAAAAAAGTAATACATACAGAAAAATTATTACATATACCCTTTAAGTTAAAATTCTCCATAACAATGTCATGGATCCATAGACTACTTGAATATGTATAACTTTATATTCCCTGCCCATTTTTAAAAATTTTTTAGTTTTGAAGCTAGAGTTGGCAGTGCTTGAGGGTTGCTGTTGGTTCTGCGCTCAGGAATCACTTCTGGCGATGCTCAGAAGAACGTAGAGGATGCCGGGGATATAATTCAGGTTGGTCTCATGCTGTATTATCTCTTCAGTCTCTATTCTCTGTCCATTTTTTTCTCCATTGACATTTTACATGTTATATATTTTTAAATATTTATCTTTATTGATTAATTCAGTGATTACATTACTATTAATAATGGTTTTTTGTGTACGTAATTCCAACAGCACAAAGTGTCTTCAGTGAATTTTCTATTCATAATTTCCTGAAATTGTCTGAACATATTTCCTTTATGTTTATTAAAGAGAAAATTAAATAATTTGTTCCCGAAAAAAACCTAGAAAGTTGCTTTTTATTACATACGTAGTATGAAAGTATTTTTGTCCATCCCTTATTATGTTTTCAATTTTAAGGATACTTTCTCAATTAATATACCTTTATAATATAAGGTTTGTTAAATAGCAACCTCTGATATTATCATGTCCATCCTTCTATTTATTTTATTCCTCCTTTTTCTTTTTCTTTATGTGTGAGTTTAAATATTTTACCAAAAATTTTTATGCTGCCTGACATGATCCTGAATTTTTATAAATGTCTCTACTTTTTGTTTCATGTTTTTTATTTTTAATTTTTAGGGTTTTTTTTAATTTGTTTTGGGCCACATCTAGTGATGTGCAGGAGTTAATTCTGGCTCTGTGCTTAGGAATTACCACGGGATAGATTTCAGAGATGCTGGAGATCATACTCAGGTCAGCTGTGTGTATATAACGTACCAACTATCCTATATCTCCTGCCAATTTCAATATTTCTTATATATAATATTTTCAACTGTTTGCAGAATTTTTATTTATTTTTATTTATTTTTTATTTTCCATTTTATTAATTATTTTATTTTTGGACAACACCTGGTGGTACTCAGGGGTTACTCCTTGCTATGCCCTCAGAATTCACTCCTGGCTTGGGGGATCATATAGGACTCCGGGGAATCAAATTGTGGTCCATCCTAGGTTAGTACGTTCAAGGCAAATGACCTACTGCTTGCACCATTGCTCCAGTCCTATTTTTTAATTTTCTTTTTGACATAATAGTTACTTGGCAGTATGTAGTTTTATATCCATATATGTGATGTTTTATGAATTGCTTTTTATGGCTAAATTCTTTTATATTACTATACATAAAAAGAAACTTGACTGCTGAGCAATAATATAGTGGGCATGGTTCTTGTCTTGCAAGCAGCTAAATGGAGTTCATCTCTTGGGGCCAGAGCAATAGCACAGCAGTAGGGCATTTGCCTTGCACGTGCCTGACCCAGGACAAACCTCAGTTTGATCCCCAGTATAACCCCAGAAGTAACCCCTGAGCATCACTGAGTGTGGCCAAAAAAACTAAAACAAATAAAATATAATCCCCTGAACCATACTAGGAGTGGTCCTTAATCACAGAGCCAGGAATAAGGACTGAGCACCACCAAGTATAACTCGTCCAAAAAATACTAAAAAGAATAAAATTTCTTTTTTATATATTAAATAATATAATTTTTATTTTGATCATAGTGGCTAATATATTGTTAACAATAATATTTTAGGCACATGTTAACTTAATATCAGGGAGAATCCCATCACCGAATTGTTCTCCCCACCCCTCCATTCCCATCCTACTCCCATATCTTCCGCCCGGTGATGCTCAGAGGTTACTCCTGGCTTGAGGGACCATATGGGACACCTGGGGCTCAAACCACAGTTCCTCATAGGTTAGTGGTTGCAAAGCAAATGCCCTACCAGCTGCGCCACTCCTTTGGCCCTAAGTAAAGTTATTTTTAAAAGATATGACTCCACATAAGAAATATAGCTCAAGAAAATAAACATCTTTTGGGATATGTTCTGATACGTGTTGTGCTGAATTTTTGTAGTTTCTTACTACTTATAATAAAAATCAAACTTCGACAAAGTTTATAATAAAAGTTTATAATAAAAATACCATAAAAATAGATATATTATCTCCATATATATGTGAATATAGGTACTTCAATATTATATATGGAATAAGAAAACTGTAGCTTGTTTTTCTATTATACTCAAATTTATTGCAGCTAGGAGAAAAAGCTATCATAATTTTGATATCACCATAATAGTTAAAAAACATTTAAATATAATTTATGCCCTTAATTAAAAAACATTTTAAGTCAATAAATTATTTTAATTATTGCGCCAGTGGTAAAAAACTTAGTAATAAAATGTAAATCAGAGGAAAATAGAAAGCACAAAAAAGGAAGAGTTTGTAAGCTGCAGGCAAGTGAAGTAAACCTGGGCATAATACAATGCACTTTGAACTCCGACTAATAGTTTTGGACTTTATTAGATAGGTCAGAGAGGTTAAAAAATTTATTTTTTAGAGATTTAGTTAATAAACAAATGATTTTGTATGCTCAAATAAGCAGTTCATTGAGAATAAATAGGTTAATTGTGCTGTATATGTGGGAAATAGCTTAACCCAGCTACATTAAAAAATGTTTACTCTGCAATAAAATCAGGTCCAAGAGAAATATTCAGGATTGTGACACTGCCATGCTTTATTTCTGATGCTTACTGCACTGATTACTTTTCTACACTGGTACACATTATAAAACTTAAGGGCTTACCTTACAGTTCTGAAGAGAAAGAATTTAAAATTTGAAGAAAAAGGAAAGGTTTGTAAGTTTATTTAGAAACAACAGACAATGATATCAAGAGACCCTGACTACCAAAGCTATACACAGAAGGGACCTGTTACACTAGCAGTACAGGGGACTAAGGGTGGAGGTATGGGATGGATGCTGGTAACAGTGGCAGAGAGAGGTCAACACTGGTGGTAGGAATTGCCCTAATTCACTATCACTATGTACTTTAAATATAACTGTAAAAGACTTGTAATTCACATTGGTTTCAATAAAAATGATAAATATATATTAAAAAAGGAGGAAATAGCAAATATAAATGTGAACCACTGTGTCAGCCTAGCTTCAAAGTAAGTTGTAGAGCACAAGGACAAAAGCAAGAAACTTGCAAAGTGCTAGTTTGTGACCCAGTACATAGTGACCTAATATTGGGACCCAAGTCATAACACAGTGGTTAGGAAATTTGCATTGCATATAGCCAAACTAGGTATGATCCCAAGCATCCCTTGAGTTTTCCAGGATTAATTTCTGAGTGTAGAGCCAGGAATAACCCAAAATACCACTAGGTGTGGCACAAATAGTCATTTCATGTGACTTGAATGAGAGTATTATCAAGAAAAGTGGCTGAATACTAGACAGACAGACAGACAGAGAGAGATAGATAGATGATGATAGATAGATGATAGATAGATAGATAGATGATAGATAGATAGATAGATAGATAGATAGATAGATGATAGATAGATAGATAGATAGATAGATAGATAGATAGATAGATAGATAGATAGATAGATAGATAGATAGATAGATAGATAGATAGATGATAGATGAATGAGAAAAGAGTTACACATTTTAACAATCACTTGGAGAACCAAATGGGACTCGTTTTTTTTTCCCCTGAGCAACTAAAAAATGGAATTCCCCTATGGAAAAACAGTTTTATAAAAAGAGGGGATTCAGTAAGAAATGATCAGTCATTCAATACAAACATTAATTGTGAAGTATTCCCAAATCTCAAGTGCTTGAAAAGCCAAATGTCAAAGTAAATAGTGTTCCTAACAAAAATAATAAGAAATGGGCATGTAATGCATATTGATTAAATCTATAATTGGTCAATATCCCAACACATCAAAGAAAGAAATGCTGCTCTTGGCAATCTTCTGATGTAAACAGTGACTCATCTGTGTAGCAGTAGCTATCAAGTAAGGAAATACACAACACAGACTATTATTTATCCAGAATAATATATATATATATGTATATATATATTTAGCAGATAAGCACAGAACTGTCAGTATAAAATATAATCACAGACTCATTATATTGGTTTTGTTTGAGATCTTAACCTGCAGTACTCTGGGTTTACCCTTGACTATATGCTCAGGAATCAGAGATCACCTGGTAGAGCTTGGGAAACAATAAAGTGTGCTATAGATTGAATTTAAGAGAGCTACATAATAGGCAAGCACCCTACACACTGTATTATCTCTCTAATCCTTAGTTTGAGAATCTTGATCTAACATTTATAAGAAATCAATTTTGGCAATCTTATTTTGAAATATTCCTATTTCCAAATGAACACTTAATCTAATAAATCTGCTTCCCATAATTAGCATTTCAAAACTTCTTAGTACTGTGCACACATTTTTTTTTAAAAAATGTTATTTTAAGTTTTGAGTAGATCATGCAGTGCCAAGATCCATTCCAGGAAGCTTAATGCAAAGTATATAGTCAGTCAATGAAGTATCTTCTTGGCTGTCAGATTTCATCAATATTTTATTTTTATTTTTTATTTATCTATTTTTTGGTTTTTGGGCCACAACCAGTGATGCTCAGGAGTTACTCCTGTCTATGTGCTCAGAAATAGCTCCTGGCTCAGGGGACCATAAGTGACATCTGAAATCGAACCCAGGTCCATCCTGGGTCAGTTGTGGGCAACGCAAACTCCCTACCATTGTGCTATTTCTCCAGCCCCTCAACTTGTATTTTAAATATTTTCCCGTATCTGTTTTTTGGTGTGTCATTAATTATCAGTGGCTCACATAGAGTATGGAACTTAGAATATATTGGACAGAAATTTCATAGAATGGTGCTTTTCGGGTATTTAGTTTGATTTTTTCTTTTTTCTTTTTTTTTAGTATTGTTACTATGTTTTTCTTCCTTTATCCTTTTCTTCTCTTAAACAGATATTTATAGCTTCAAGAAGAACTCTTCCCATTTTTTTGCAATGTTTGATTTTTGCTGCCCATTTTTCTTTCTTTTTTTTTTCCTTTTTCCTTTTGTTTTCTTCTTTCTTTCAAACAAAACCACGTAACTTGAACCATCTTGTACTGCCTCTCAAACTGGGGAGTGGGGAAATAATGGAGGTTACCAAGACCAAACAGTCATATAAACATTGAGTAGAAATAAAAAATGATCAGGCTTAGGTACCAAATTCAAAGCCAACAACAGCAGGATCAATACCCAATATACAACAAGCTAGACACAGAGGGGACCACTTACACTAGCACTCAGGGAGCTGGGAAAGGGAGAATAACATTGGTGGTGGAAATGCCCCTCATTTAATGTCACTATATACCTAAAATTTTACTGTGAATGATTCGTAATCCACTTTGGTCAAAATAAAAATATTTATTAAAAAAACAAATATTTCTCTTTATTGAAAAAAAATAAAGAATGGGCTGGAGCAGCAGTTAAAGTTTACAGTAGATAAATTGCTTGTCTTGTACCAAGTTGACCTGGGCTTGATCCTGGCAACCCTTATAGTCCCCAGAACATCACCACTAGTAATTCTGGAGTACAGAGCCAGGAGTAACCCCTCCTGAGTATCAACAGGTGTGACCTAAAAAAAAAATCCTGACACATACATTATATAGAATTTTGAAATTTAAGTAAAATTATTTTTACAGAAATGTTACAAAGTTAAAAACTATTATGTTGTTATTATCTTTAAAAATGGATATTGTCAAAATACAAGCTTTTAACAACAAAACCAAGAACTAGCTTCTTAAAATTTACAACCTGCTCAAAAAATAGATGATGTCAAAATTATAACTGCTGGCATGTGAACTTTAAATTGCATTAACTTCTCTCTTTTTTTTAATTTTTGGTTTTTCAGGCCACACCCATTTGATGCTCAGGGGTTACTCCTGGCTAAGCGC
This sequence comes from Suncus etruscus, assembly GCF_024139225.1. Taxonomy (NCBI): domain Eukaryota; kingdom Metazoa; phylum Chordata; class Mammalia; order Eulipotyphla; family Soricidae; genus Suncus; species Suncus etruscus. The sequence goes on along the minus strand of NC_064849.1, from coordinate 42,697,173 downwards.
GCTCAGAAATTGCCCCTGGCTTGGGGGGACCATATGGGACTCCAAGGGATCAAACTGCGGTCCTTCCTTGGCTAGCACTTGCAGCGGACACCTTACCTCTAGCACCACCTCTCTGGCCCCTTCTTTTCAAAGTAACTTGTCTTGTAGCTTCTTAATCAGCATTTATAAAATATTAGATTTTACTATTGAATATGCAAAATCTACCTGAGTGTGTTTCTATTTTAAAAGTATCAAGCTTTATCCAAGTTATGTATCCCTATTCTTGTTCCTTAAGTGCTTTTTGGTTATTTTTCCAAATAAAAAGCTATCACATTTCTGAGAAATTAAATTACTAAAAATTATAAATATAAATGAAACATATCTATTTACAATGGTTGAAGACTGCAAAAGTCTGATAACTATAGGCTAATTCATGACTTTTTAGCAAAAATGTTTCCTCAAGTCTAATCTAACACTTGAAAAGTAGACAAAATTTGTAGTATTACCCTTTTCTAGATCACTCAGAAATTATAGATCTATGATACTAAAAATCTCAAATCAGAGAAGAAAATGAAGATAGTAATACAAATTGTGCTTTAAGCACCTTCTATATGCCTGCTATTGTGATAATTGCTGAGGTTTACTCATTTCTTTTTCACACTATGACTTCTAAGTAATCCACCTGCAATGGTTGCTTCTAGGTCTATCTGATCCTAAAACAGTGCCTCAGATGACACTGCCAAAAATATTTCCAAAGCAATTTTTAACTTATTAAACAATTTGCCTAAATCTCAAACCAAAAAATAAAGTTTCGCAATGAAATTTCAGACTTTCCCAGAGAGCAAAATATGTATTTTGAAGAAGTCATTAAATTATACTATGCTACTTTCTTTAATTGATTGCACATATACCGTGTGTGCACACAATGAAATGGTAAAATATGGTTGATTTCTATAAGCAATTGATCCCATGAAAGATATCCCAGAAGGCTAATAAAATAGGCTAAGATCTCGATATAGACAATACTAGAACTACACCTGAATTTCAGCCCTTGAGTAGGGATGTGGGCATCAGCTCAGATGAAACTGGATAATTAAAGAGCAGACCTTGTTTTTCCTTCCTGCTTCCCATTGGAGGAAACAGGAAGCAAGGAAGAATGATCATAACCACTATAATCAGTGTAAGTCCCTCAGGGGTCTCAAACTCAATTTACCTGGGGGCTGCAGGAGGCAAAGTCGGGGTGATCCTTGAGTGCAAAGTTAGTAGTAAGCCTTGAACATTGGGGGGTGTGACCCAAACAACTAAAACAAAACAAACAAAACAAAACAAGATTCCTCTAGGGCAGGGCCACAAAATGTTGTACGGAGGGCCGCAAACGGCCCGCAGGCCTTGAGTTTGAGACCCCTGCAAGTTCTATGAGTTTAAATGTTTCAATTGAAATATATTTGATTCTGACTCTTGAAGCATGAAAAAAAAAATACGATGGAGCATTACTGTGCAATTTTGACAGAAAAATCAAAGTGAATGTCTATGCATTGTCTGCTACCTTTTTGATGTGCTGCTAAGATGTCTCAAATGCTTTATTCCCAGAGGTAAATGCTGAATTAGCCATTTAGATGTTTTCGGTATGTGTCTGTTTGTTTAATGGTGCAACTACAAAATTTTTAAACTAACAATTTATTATTTTCAATTCTATGCTAATATGAAAATGAACAAAAATTTTATTACGCTGCTAATTTCATCTTTTCCTAAATGTCTCCTCAGTTTTAAAGCAGAGAGAGCTTTTTTTAGTTCAGAAATCTCTTGCTTGAAGGCAAATTCTCTTCTCTGTGTTCCCCCCTTCTAGTTACCAAATACACTTCTCTGTGCCCCCCTTCTAATTACTAAGCTGACTTTAGAATGACTTTATCAATGACTTCTGTTATGTTGTAGCCTACCAACAACAACTAAGTTACCCTACATAACATAATATCTGAAATTTACATGACATTAAAAAATAAATTTTGTTGTGGTTGTTATTATTATTTGTTTTCTTTTGGGGTCACATGTGGCTGTGGTCAGGCTTTCTCCTGGCTCTGTGCCCAGGGGACCATATGAAGTGCTGGGAATGGAAACCACCCTACCTGCTGTCTTATCTCTATGTCCCCATAAAAAGCAGAAAATTTTAATAGAACACATATAAGTTTGTTTTCATAGTTGTGTGAGTTCATATCAATTTTCTCAAAAAATAAAATGCCCTGGTCTACAACTACAGTTCTCCATTCACTATGTAAACTTTTGACTGTTTTAATTAAAATCAAGAAAAAATTTAAGTCACTTCCTAATTTCACTCTTTCAGATATCACATTTATCTTAAATAAGAAAAGGTCAAATAAATTTATACCTGCCCCTTGAATCGCAACAGAACATATCTATTAATTAGCTTTACAGGATAATGGTTGATTCTTGCAGTGCTCAGGAGACACTTGGTTCCAAGGGGAAACTAGACCTTCCACTTGCAAAGCATGGTGGACAACTAATTGGCTATCCCTCTAGCCCAAACCCCAAAACAATTTTTGATAAAAAAATTATTATGGTTCCAATTGGAAGGCAAGAAAAAAGACATGACTGTATATGTATACCTAAACTACACTGATGTATTTTTTCCAATCAATGAAAGTGTTCCATTCATAATTAATAACACTGCATTTCTTATTTATAATCTCGATCCCTGTAAAGCAGTGAAGTTCTATTTTTTTGGGGGGGGTTTGGGTCACACCAGGCAGTGCTCAGGGGTTACTCCTATGCTCAGAAATTGCCCCTCGCAAGCACAAGGGACTGTATGGGATGCTGGGATTCGAACCACCGTCCTTCTGCATGAAAGGCAAATGTTTTACCTCCATGTTATCTCTCTGGCCCCTATTTTTCTTTTTGTTCATGCAAACTGTGATTACAAAATAAGTCAATTTCACTAAAGTTGGCATGAATTCCCTGCTCTGTACTCTTTATTTGAGCTGTACCTTCATATTTGCTAATGTCAATAAGGAAGATCCTTCAAAAGCCTATGTATTCTCCCACTCTTGGCCTTCCATATGGCCCCCTTAATACTACCAAAATTAGATCCTGTATGTAGACCCAGGTGTAAACCCTGAGCACTGCTGGATGTGGCCCAAAACAAAAACAAAAATTTTCTTTAAATGCGGCAGATCAAGAAAAAGTATATAATAAATACAGAAAGGCTTCCAAGAGACCATGGAGTGCAATTCAGAGATGAGTAGATAGGTTCCTGCAATTCATGTTGAGTATAAGGAGCTACACCTACCCCTCTTTTAAAACGTACAGATATTTTAAAAGGCTATCAACTTTACATTTGTTTCCTTTGACAAATTATGGTTGTCTGATTGGACACTTCCAACAGTCAATGCTTTAACAGGTTTTGTACACTGATCCTAAACCTGATTGCAATTTAACTTATTATTTTGTTAGCCACAGCTGCTCAACTCTCAACAGTAGAGAGTGATTGACCAACTCATTGATCTGTTGCTGTCGTTATCACAGTCCAGAGGCATACACTTGATTTTGTTTGGCCAAATCTTCCTTATATCATGGCTACAAAAGAGTCCTTGATGAAAGTTTCATCAAAGCACCAGAGAAAGATATTTTTACAGTCTTAGTTAAGTGCTGATAGTTGAACATTAAAGATAAATAATAAATAATAGAATAAATTTAGATTTAGCAGTGTTTTCATAAAAAAACAAAGCATGGAATAGTAATTTTCTGAAATTAGGAAATTATGAAGGTCAATAATGTCAATGTCAATGATAAACTTATCAAGATATTAATTTGTTTCTAATTCAAAAGATTAAATACAGAGCATGTGGAACACATATGCTGTAGACTTCACAGCGATGCTATTAATATTGTAGAATAATTTTTAAAAATATATGAGAGAAATCTTTGACTAAGGCAAATTATTCTGTGATATTAAAAAGTGTTCAAAACAAAGATAACACATTCAATTCATACTTTACCAATATATTACAATGAATCAATGCCAACACATTGTAACTTCTTCTTTCCTAAATATAAACACTACCCTTTTACATAAAATATTTTAATGTCTTCAAATTAACTTCTACATTATATCCAACACAAATAACTAAAATACTGATATATTTTATAAGCTTACCAATATTCTTCCTTTTTCAAATACTGAAGCAAAGGAATTATGACAATACCTTTCTACCTAAACCATAATCTCAAATCATTTGGAAATTTTTATTTCTAATTATAGTAGAAAATATACTTGACACTTCAGATTGTCAAAGAAGTCTAGTGAGAAAATAAGACACTGATCACTATCATGTGAGTTGCATGCAGGATGCAGCTTTGAGGGAAAACAATTTAATACAGTGATTCAGTCTTAAGTAGCAACATACAGTAAATTCTCCTAGTTACAGTAAATTCCCCTGGTTGGATTCTTGTATTCTCTCTGATTGCTCAGACTGACTGTAGCACATCTTCATTCTAATGAAGATAATATAAAGTAAATGTGGGTAAAATATCCTATTATTTATCTAATATTTAAATGCAATTGTATTTACCAAGTATCCTGAATGCAGAAAACAAGCTTGTCATTTACCAATAATATCTCTAGCAGAAGAAATATTTAGAGATTGGAGTACATGCTTTGAGATTGTGGATACTTTTTTATTTCTAAATTCAATACATTTTTGGTGAAAATAAATTTGACATTGATTATTTTATTTTTATTTTTTATTTAAAAGTATCAAATCCTCCCACAAATCCCTAAAGGTTTTATTAAATATGTTTCTTAGAAATATTATCCTTTCTTTCCTATATGCTTTCTTTGAACACATTGATTCACAGGGGCCCCTGCCCATCACCTTTTAACAACAAATTCTTTCTGCTTTTTGTGTAATTTTCTTATCACGTCCCCTAGAAAACAGCATTCATTTTATTTATAATGCATCAAACCATAGAATTAGGGTTTTCCATGTATCTTGTGTGGTCAAAAATCATTATTGTTAGCACAAGAATGGTGTGTCCAAATATAGGCAGCATCCTCTGCTAAGATCAAAAGGAAAAAGCAGGGGATCACAGGTGAGCCAAGCCAACATGTAATGAGAGAATTAAGCTTATAATTTTATTCAATAAAATTCTTATATTTATTGCCATGGCATAATTAAGAAAAACTAGCACATTTTTTGTTTTTAGAACATAGTTAACAATGTTCAGAGTTCTAGCTCTGAAATCAGGAGGCATCACTCCTGAAGAGGCTCAGGGAATCATATATAGTGCCAGGGACTGAATCCTGGTTGGCCATGTGAAAGACTCTTATCCTAATTAATGTAATCACTTTGGTCCCAAAGTAGCAAAGTCCTACATAACTTTATATTTATAACTAGATGTGTTTATGTAAAAGGTGATGAAACTAGGCTGTCAACAACAAAAAAAACTAGACTATGTTTTTGAAGTACAATGACATAGTTATATGCTTAATTTTCTTACATTCTTAAGTGAACAAAATATATGTTGATTATGTATCAATTCTTAATATAATGAGAAAATCAGCAAATACTTTATAACTAAGTCTTAAAGCAAAAAAAAGTTAACCTGAAGAGAGAATAGTAACAAAAATAATATTTTGAAGAGAAGAAAAGATGAATCATTTTCAGTCAATAAATATTTATTGAAGGCTTAACTATAAGTTACCTGTGAACTATGAGTCACACATAGTGATAAACATTAAGGAGACAACTGTGAAGGAGACTATCCTTTCCTTCCTGAGAATGTAGGCAGCAATAATGTGTGTTTGCCAACATGAAAAACACAGGGAATTAGAAAGTTACAGAAAGAATCAGCATTTTCTTCAGGTGTGGCCTCAAGAAGAAATGGGACATAGTTAGATGCTGATAAAATGTGCTCTGGCTGAAAGTTTCAGCCAGAGCAAGGAGTTGATTCTTAATTTCCCAGTAATGATAAGTCAGTGAAAAGTATGGAGAGAATCAAAACTTAAGGAAGTCAGATAAAGATTAATATAGTCATCACTTGTGAGCAAGCTCATTAGAGAATGATAAAGTTTTCTACACCTTGTTGCAAGCCTGTTGAAAAGGCAGAGCATTAAGGAATTAAATATTTTAATAACGAGTGATATCATTCAGTCACATTTAACATTGTCTATAGCTATAAGGAAGCAGAGAGGTACTGCATTTTATGGCGTATAAGACAACCCCCTAATTTTACAGTTAAAACATAGGTTTAGGCCTATATTCGCTGTATCAGACAGACCATTCCTGCATGTGTTCCTGTGCCCATGTACCACAGTGAGCCAATCACAAGCAAAGATTCAAAGGTTATACTGTAATAGGCGTCCTCTCTGACTCTGGCCAATCTGAGCAGGCTTTTTACAGTGTAGATTCGGGTCCAGAACATTGTCTAATTTGCATGCATAAAAAACCTGCTTGGATTGGCTGAGTTAGAGAGGCGGTCTGAGCAGCCTTGCAGTGATTGGTGCAGGATCGAGTTGGAAAATTTGTTTTGTGGCAATATTCAGACAATTTTCGTTTAGCGGCATATTGAAACATTTTTCAAGATATACTCGGCATATAAGATGACCCCCGATTTTCGGTTGACTTTTTTTGTTTCAAAAGTTGTCTTATACGCCGGAAAATACGGTAGATGTTCTAAAGAAGCTTCTAATGCCAGACTAATCAATAATAACTGGAATTTAGGGTACTGTCAAGGTAATAACTGCTACCACGGACAATGAGGTCAAAGGGAAAGAAAAGTATATGGGTGGGAATTATTCTATGAAAAATAGTAGCATATTTTAAGTAACTGAAGGCCTTCATGAAGCTAAAACATGTATATATTTATTTTTATATTTTTAACTTTGGGTCACACAAAACATTTGATAGAATTGCTGCTGCTTGTTTTTATCATCAACTATATATAAAATACTTATTTCTTGAAACAAAGCATGGTTTAACAAAAACTAAGATTTTGTTACTTTATTCACATAGAATTTATCATCACTGAAATTATTTTTATATTCATGGAAAACATCTTATTTGAATGAAACTTGAATATAATTAGAGAAAAAAGTATTAATATTTTTTCTTTTTTCTTTTTGTTTGTTTTTGGGGGCCACAGCACTCAGAGGTTACTCTTAGTTCTGCACTCAGAAATTGTTTCAGGCTTGAGGGACCATATAAAAAAGATGGGAGATAGAACAGCTGTCCATCCTAGGTCAGCCATATGCAAGGCAAATGCCCTAACCGCTGTGCCCCTGCTCTGGCCCATTCATTTTGAACTTTAAAGGACATATTTTCAGCCTAGTGATAAGGTTGAGGGTCCCAGTTTCTTTTGTTCGAAGATTCTTTTTGTCTACCCTTGAGAAAGAAATGTATACATTTGATTAAATATAAGGATATAAACAGAATCAAGAAATTTTACTAGGACCTGAAAATAAATTAATATTCCGATCAGTTGAAAAATGCTTTAGGCTATACACTAGATGGTAAACAATTTTCTATGTGCTTCTAATTTTAAATTAAAGTTAAGGTCACATTGAACTTGCTGAAGTCAAAACTAATTTAAGTACTTTGATCTCAAAATGAAAAATAAACACTTATTACCTCTTTTATTGCTAATAAACACTCCAGAATATTCTATCCAGGAAAAAAGAGGCTCTATGGTAGAAACCAGGTTTTTTTTTTGGTATAGATTAATTCTTATTTTAGAAAATAAAAAAATTTCTATTAAAATCAAAATTAAAGGAAGCATCAATTGGGCCTAGTTCAACTATTATTATACATTGACATGTGAAATTAAACACAAGAGTCAAACAACCATTTGCAGATTTCTTTGTATGTATTGGCCTTAGAATGTTGTTACTTCAGTGATGGCTAAAATGTTTAAATTGCATTTCCTATCATTTTTATTCCTTTTTCAATAATATAATTGTTTATGTAAATAACCTTATTCATCATGCAAAATTTATTTGGATCATTAATTACAGCAGTTTAAAATTTGGACAAATTTTCTAAACTGCAGTGAGAATAGTGAAAGTATAGAGAAAACTATGCAATATTTTAAGCAAAAATGTTTTATTTCATTGAGAGTACACTGTTATTTTTATACTGGAAGTCTTGTATAATAAGATTTTAATTACTCAATAAAATATATTATATTGTATCTTCTGATCACATACTGGTATTCATAAAATCCTTCTATGAACAATATCATAAAATTATTATTAGGTATTAACATAGTTACTATGGTTTCTAACTATCAAAATTACTCAATAACATTATTTTAACTGAAAAGACATACTTTAGTTATTTGATTATTTTTATGTTATGTTCTTTCCTCTTCAAATTTAGTATTTAAAACAAGCTCCCTTCAGTTATCTGTATTAGTAAAATACTTAATTATTTTTCCAATTTCTAACCTAGCAACTAATTATTACTTTTTTGTTAACATATCAGGGGTTACTCCTGGCTATCTGCTCAGAACTAGCTCCTGGCAGGCACAGAGGACCACATGGGACACCGGGACTTGAACCAACCACCTTAGGTCCTGGATCCGCTGCTTGCATGGCAAACACCGCTGTGCTATCTCTCCGGCCCCAACATATCAGCAATATTTCTAACATGATCAATAGACTAATTTTTATAAGCATTAGAATTCAATATGCTACAAAATTTTCAGAGTTAAGGGCAAATCTGATAATCTAAACACTATTAGTATTTAGTCTCTATTCATTCTTAATCACTCATTGCTGTGATATTCTTATAAAGTCAATCACAGATATATATGAATAGATAAAGAATTCCCAGTGTCCCTTTTTTTTTTTTTTTGGTTTATTTTGGACCAGGCCTGGTGGTGCTCACCTTTTAGTCCTGGCTCCTGCACTCAGGGATAACTTTTAGAAGGACACAGGGGACTATCTATTCTAAGTGTCTGAGTTGGAACTCAATAGTTACTTGCAAGGCAAGTACTCTCTCCAGCTCATTTATGGAACAAATATGTCCATTTAAAGGAGAAAAAGAGAGGCATGATTCAGAAAGGCAGAATTCAATAAGGGTAGAAAGCAAATTGGTTGAGGGGTGGAAGGACATGAAAACTCACCTTAAATTTTTGATGTTTTCTACATTATTACTTATTGTACTTTGAAAATCATTTGTCACTCAGTCACCACTATACTGCTGTTGTCTTTATATATATATATATATATATATATATATATATATATATATATATATTAAACTGTTTCATTATTTTGAGATTTTGCTTTAGCGTTTATTAATTTATTGACATGTAAAAAGTTAATGATATTGAATAAATATTCCTTATTGTCACTTAAAAAGAAAAGAATTCTCAGTGTCTGCTCCTAAAAGGAAGTGGACCTCAGATGCAGTGGTTTTGTTTTGTTCTGCTGAGAGAGTCCCCAACTTAGTTCAAATACTCCCACCAGTTAAAGAAAAAGTCTATTTATGAAGGGGAGTCTATGTAGTCTAACCACTTATTTTCCCATTTTCTTCCAGGAGAAACTTGCATTCAGTGCCTAAAGTTGTATAAACTACACTAGTTTGTAAAATTCTTAAGGATTGACTCATCCCCAAGATTCCTTTGGTGTCCATAGCTGTTGGCAAAGAGACTAGATCATCCCTCAAGTCTCTTCTCTACCCACATCTAGTTTTTCGCCTTCACTTTTAAGGCACTGGTTTCAAGAACCATACCTTTCAAATTTCCTACAGTCTAAACTCCTAGAACTATGTTTCACAGCAAATTCAATTCATAAGTAACAAATATTGAAGATATCTGTGGATAAAAAATAGTAGAGAAAGAACCTGTGGCAGGCATGTCAATAATGCAAAAAGTACATATCATTAAGAACATTTGAGATTTGTGGGTAATACTCAGGTCTAACTTAAATACTGCCCAGGGATCACTCATTGCAAATTCAGGGGAGTATATGGGTTGCCAAGGATCAAACTACAGGCAAGGCAAGGGCCCTATCCACTGTATTATCTCTTCACACCCGCTACTAAGAATTATTTTAGCTACTGGAAAGGTTCTATTAGTCTCTTTCAACAACCATTTATTAATAATGTAAAAATGAGTAGTGCTATTTAAATTAAGTCAGGTGACTAACAAAGTGCTCTTACAAGTATACCCAACAATGTTAAACAACATTGTACCGTATTTTCTGGCGTATAAGACAACTTTTGAACCAAAAAAAATACAACCGAAAATCGAGGGTTGTCTTATACGCCGAGTGTATCCAAAAAATGTTTCAATATGCCACTAAATGAGAATTGTCTGAATATTGCCACAAAACGAATTTTCCAACTCGATCCTGCACCAATCACTGCAAGGCTGCTCGGACCGCCTCTCTAACTCAGCCAATCCAAGCAGGCTTTTGATGCATGCAAATTAGACAACGTTCTGGACCCGAATCTACACTGTAAAAAGCCTGCTCAGATTGGCCAGAGTCAGAGAGGAAGTCTATTACAGTATAACCTTTGAACCTTTGCTTGTTGTGACTGGCTCACTGTGGTACATACAGTTGCAGCACAGGAGCATTCTGTCTGATACAGCGAATATAGGCCTAAACCTATGTTTTAACTGTAAAATTAGGGGGTCGTCTTATACGCCCGGTTGTCTTATATGCCGGAAAATACGGTACATTGAGTTATGTTTTTCCCTCCACTAACAGAGAGAAAATGAAGTTCTCTGCATGACATCTAGCCTTTTTATTGCCATATAAACTGGTGATGTTTTTTGTTTGGGGGAAATAGACATATCTTCTCACAAAAATTTACCTTTAAAATAACATTTTTTAGTTTTTCTGAATAAGGCCACTTTTTTGTGAAATAATGGACTTTATTTCTGTTTAGGATCAATAATAATTATAATTGTAGCTGAGTTCATGTTTACAGATTTACTAATATTATTTGGCAGGTTTCATTTGTTAATACTATTATGGTATGAATCTGTCTACAGTGAATAAATACATTCTTTGCCTAATATGCTTTTATGTCAAGGAAGCAAATGATAGAGGTTATATGTGTCATATCACAATAGCTTTTATTTACCTTGCCAGGAGTGTAAGGTCATTCTTACTAGTCCAAACATCAGATGTTGCAGAATTAAGATGAAACTACTTTTAGAGTAATGAGGGTTGCTATAAGCAATGGAAATAATGTTTAAAGATTTATCATTATCATTATCATTATCCAATTCTCAGAAAACTGGGCAAAAATCAACCCTTATTTCTTTAAATTTGTGCCTTCTCTAAGCATTGTTTGTGATTAATGTATATATTTATGTATACACAAATTTTCATATTAACTCTTATGATTTACAATTACAAATTATTCAAATGAATTAATGATTTACATATACTCTTCTTCCTTGTTTAAAAATTTTACTTGTTCTATACTCCCTAAAATTATATACAAAGTATATTTTTATAAAAAGGATATAAATACTCACCATTGTTGGCATATTAAAATAAAGCCAAATATCAGAATATGCTGTATGCTAAATACACTACTCAAATCTGAAATGGATTATTGTGCTACAACTAAAGGAATAAGGACACTAAAAAACATCTGTTTCCTTCATTCCAAATGAAGATAATATAGTCACTCTAGAGTCCTGTGTACATAGAACAGTAAAATATTATAATGAAAGCCATCCCAAATATTATTTTAAATTTAGATATAAGGAACTGAGCCAGAATATACTGAGAATGTATCATGCTCTACAATCAAATATAGTTGCTTTGTTTTCTCATCTTTTCCTTAAGTTAACCTTATAAAGTGGGTTGTTAGTTCCATTGTACAAATGAAATAGAAACAAGGGGTAACTTGTCACAAAATAAGATAGTTACTATCTTCTTTTTAAATATATATAAAATTGTTGCTAGATTTGTCACATACACAAATACACACATATATTTTTCACTATATATATATTTTATATATATATATATATATATATATATATATATATATTTAGTGAAATCAACTGGATACACACCTCTTAGAAAGTTCAAACCATGAAAAACTTCCTAAAAGTCTTAAAAGTAAGTTATTTCTTAAAAGTAAGAAGGGGCTGATCACTTGTCCCTGAAGGTGGAATAAGTCTCAGCATGCCATATACTGGCATATAAAATGACTCCCAACTTTTAGGATATTTTTCATGGGTTGAAGGGCCGTCTTATATGCTGGAAAATATGGTAACTTATATAGTCTGATTTTGGTCTTTGTGTACAGTTCAGGAATTCTGAAACCTTTAATTTTTGTATTTAAGAATTAAGCAAATGAGCAAATACATTAATATATTTGCAATATTGACAACAATGCATCAATGTTAGGGGAATAAAATATAAATATTTTGTCAAAATTAATATATTTTATATAAATAATATGTCATTTAACATAAGAAACATAATTATAAGTTATATCAATTATATCAGAATATATTAGAATCACTTACAGGACATGTAAGTGATTCTAATCTGTGGAAAACTAAAAGCACTGTTCTAGAAATCTATCTATATAGCTCTGTTCTCATCTAATTTCCTGCAATCTAATAAGAGAACCCTAAATACTTAGTTTTATCAATATCTTTTCAAAATTTCCCAATTTACACTTGAGATTATTTATTCCTATATCCCCTACACTCACACTCACTCTTACTCTCATATTCCTTCACTCTCCTTTTTCTTCTACTCCTCTTCTAATTGTATTCTGATATAAATTGATATAACTTATAATTATAAGTTTCTTATGTTAAATGACATATTATATATATAAAATATATTAATTTTGACAAAATATTTATATTTTCTTCCCCAAACATTGATGCATTGTTGCCAATATTGCAAATATATTAATGTATTTGCTCATTTGCTTAAATCTTAAATACGAAAATTAAAGGTTTCAGAATTTCTGAACAAAATATGCTTACCAGTACTGAGAAATAGTAAAGCAAGTAAGGTGGATACTATGTCTGAGTTACAGGACATTACCTTCTTCTCAAGTCAAAACTCCTTTTCAAAATATTTCTTGATGTGTCTTCAAGAAATATTTTGAAAAGGAGTTTTGACTTGAGAAGAAGGTAATGTCCTGTAACTCAGACATAGTATCCACCTTACTTGCTTTACTATTTCTCAGTACTGGTAAGCATATTTTGTTCAGAAATTCTGAAACCTTTAATTTTCGTATTTAAGATTTAAGCAAATGAGCAAATACATTAATATATTTGCAATATTGGCAACAATGCATCAATGTTTGGGGAAGAAAATATAAATATTTTGTCAAAATTAATATATTTTATATATATAATATGTCATTTAACATAAGAAACTTATAATTATAAGTTATATCAATTTATATCAGAATACAATTAGAAGAGGAGTAGAAGAAAAAGGAGAGTGAAGGAATATGAGAGTAAGAGTGAGTGTGAGTGTAGGGGATATAGGAATAAATAATGCGGGGGTTGGGTGGGGAGGAGGGTGATTTGGGACTTGGGTGATGGGAATGTTGCACTGGTGATGGGTGGTGTTCCTTTTATGACTGAAACCCAAACACAATCATGTATGTAATCAAGGTGTTTAAATAAAAAAAAAAATTAAAAAAAAAAAAAAAAAAAAAAAAAAAAAAAAAAATATTTCTTGAGTATTTTAACATCTCTTTATCCTACAATTTTAACTTTGTTATATAATGTATATAATAAAATAATTCCAATTACCATTTTTAAGTTTTAATATTTTATAATAACTTAAAAACAAAGCAGGATCATTGTTATCATGTACAAATTCAGCATATTCTTCACCTATTACAAACATATTAACCATGTTATGCATAAAGAATGACATTCTTTCTTTCATTTATACCTCTGAATTCCACTTCATCTCTCAAGAAACTTCAACTCATAAAAAAATTGCAAATACTAATTTTTATGCAAAAACACACATTTGCAACCAACATCTGGTGTTAATTTACTTAACACCATTTTCATTTAGCAACTGCTTTCCTTCTCAACAGCAATTCATTATTCTGGGCTTTCCTCCTATGATTCATAAAGTACTTATCAGTGGCTAATATGTCTAAATATAAACTAATAATCATCCCTACCAAACTTCCATAGATACACTGCCACTCTGGTAATGGATAAGAGGATTAATCTATATCCCAAGTACATTAACTGCATTTCTGAAATCCCTCTTCTATAATAATATTACAGCATAAAGTCTTCTTTTTTGTGGGGGGGTCACACCTGGCAGTGCTCAGGGGTTACTCCTGGCTCTATGCTCAGAGATTGCCCCCAGCAGGCACAGGGGACCATATGGGATGCTGAGATTCAAACCACCATCCTTCTGCATGAAAGGCAAACGTCTTATCTCCATGCTATCTCTCCGGCCCCGCATAAAGTCTTCTTAATTCTATACATTGATTTATGTGGTTCCCTCCTTTACATTCATAATCTATCTATAGTGAACTCAAATTGAAGTTCCTTGAATATGTCAGCATGTTTTATCTGCTTATCAAAGATTTTCTCTGGTTCAAACATGTGTCTTTGTCCTCCTTGTCCTATTCTCTTCTCCATTTTGAACCACAATTTATTTTTCTTTCCAGTATTTGTTCAACAGCAGGTGCTCACATATTGCACTCAATCTGTTTAAGACGGAACTCTATCATTTCTTGCTGTATGAACCTAAGAATTGTTTAAACTCTGATTCATAGCCCAAATGTTCATACCATAGAGCTGTGTAAACATCAAGTTCTTGCAAAGTGGTTGGCACACTGATTTACACATATTGATTTCCAATAATTATTATTTACATGTTCCTAGGAAGTCTTCACTGATACCAGGCATTTTAAGGTCAGTATCCTAATCCTACATTGTCTCACCATGTCCTCTACTATTTTTGTCATTGTTCCATTTACCAGGAATGAATGTTTATCATATCTCCAAATGTATGGGAGCTTTTTTAAGTCAAGAACATGTTGATTTTACTTAGGATGAATTCCTAGCTTTTGGCTTGAAAGCATATAATAACACAGATAACAGTTAAATAAAAGAAGACAAGATTCTAATTTTAAAAAGTTGAATCCAATTCTATTAACCAGGTGAAGTTGTTTAGATAAGAACTATATTTTGAAGATAAAACATTTGGAAAACAAATTGTCAATCCATTCCGTAAAATATAGCAGTGTGTATCTAATAGTCAATGGATACTTTAAGAAAAAAGATAAGGTCCATGTCTATTGGAATGTAGTTTGAAAGCACTTGCATAGTTTGACCTAGTATTTTTCTCTAGAAAAACACTTCAAGAAATATTATAAAAAAATTAAAAGTCAAATACACCAAGATATTTATTGTAGTAGTTCTCAAAATAAAAGGAAAGGCTAGAATCCATTTATACATACAGTAATAAAGTTTTTATATTAAACACATGCAGTTCTGAAAATATTATTTTCACAAGTATTTGATTCTATATAACATAAAAGCATATATTTGTATAAATTTCAATTATATAGGAGTGTTGTATTAAGAGAAGAATAGCTGATTAAGTCATCATTTATAAGTTTATATTTCCAAAGTCTATTTTTGTTACATAAATAATTTAGGAAATATGTGAGGAGAAAGATATAATGACAGACATAAACAAAGATAGAGGAAGATATTTATAGAGAGTATCCCATAAAGAAACTGAAAAGAAATTATGAGTAGTTGTTTAATAATTTCTGTGAAAAGTGTGTATCTGTGGTAAGGTTTTAATCAAATAGAAAATGAGTCCTAGATGTTTATTGAGTTTATCTGTTCTATATATTGAGTGGTGGTACATGTTCATAATCTTAATCATAGGAACCACATAGTGCTCTTGAGCAGTACCAGAAAAATTTCATGAGCCTAGCTGGGTGTGTACCCCACACCATTCAAAAATATAAGTGTAGTTTCTGTTCTGTAAAGGAAACTTTATCATACTCATCTCATGTAAAAATTTCATCTATATAAGTCTCACTTTGAAATGACTATAATGCATTCTGTTAACCATAGTCTCCAGTTAAAACCCAATAAATCTGAACTGAACTGTGCATAATTCAACCATATTTTATCCAGCAAGAGAAACATTGCTGCCCTTTGGTCTGGGGAAGGGGCTCCCATATGTGCTCCAGCTACACCAGAAATAGTTGATAAACAGACCCGGGAGTTCAATGTGAGGATGCTTGCTAGTCAACTCTGTGCTGCACCAGGGGAGCACCAGGGATAGCCTGGCAGTTCCAGTGATCACCAATTATATGTGCTGCTTGGGATATACCTTGAGCTATATCCAGCAATGCAGTGCCACTCTTGAAAACCTGTGAGTTTTTATTTTGTGATAAACTAAAATTATAGAGACAAAAGCCACACTGTTCTTATCCTTATTGCGCATAGGCCTTTTAACTTCATTAGTTTCTAAAGAAGTCATAATTGTTAAAGAAAATAAAATTTAAGGACAGGCATAAATACTATATCCTAGCTTTTATTCCTCACCTCCTGGATTGTGATCATGAGGTAAGTTACCTAACATCTTTTTGTTTCTTATTGTCATTTGGACTATCATTACACATATATTCAGTCAATTCAGTGTTTTTATAATTTAATTAATACATGGAAAATAGAACAAAATAGACACATTAAAGGTAAATACATTATATGCTCACTTAACTTTAATCAAAATTAAGGTTACACTATTTTTTTTTCTGTTTTGCTTTTGGCCACACCTGGTAGTATTCAACTTACTCCTAGCTTTGTTATCTAGAATTGCTCCTGGCAGTGTTTGGGAGACCATCTGAATACAGGCCTCAAACCTCCTGAGCCTTAAAAAAGGCAAGCACTTTACTCCTTGTATTATCTCACAACTCCTACACTAATTTTTATATTTAAAGTTATTTAAAGTACTCTACAAAGATATGGCATATAACAACATATTTTTAAGAAACCCCCCCCTGTAATGATGCTGATCTTATATATAATACTTATTTCTATAAGCATCTGGTTCCAAAAATGGCATTAATTATAATTATATAACATATATAATTATATACCTGCATATATTATAAACATCACTGAATTAAACAAATAAAAATCAATGTAATATCACTGACAAATTTTCTTTTAAATTGAAAGGGCCTGTATAACTTCTAACATAAATATTTGAAAGCAGATGAATGTGTGCAAATAGCTTCTCACAGTAACAGGAATCAAAATTGATATAAAATAATTTCAAAAGATTAAATGCCATGAGTTGTAATTTAAAAATTAATATTAAGAGTATTCTAACAAAATCCAAACAATTTGATGTAAAATGATTTCAAAAGATTAAATGCCATGAGTTGTAATTTAAAAATATTAATATTAAGAGTATTCTAACAAAATCCAAATATCTTTCTACAAGGATTTAAAAATCTATCAATGAAGATAGAAAACAATTGTTACTGACTTAAAACTAACTCCTCAGAAAACAACACCCAAAATTCAATGGTCCATGAAATCAGAAGTGTTAGTTTTTGTAATCTTGCAACTCAAAACTTTAAGAAACAATAATGTTTTAAAATGCTGATTTTTTTTGTCAAGAAAATTATCCATGTCTTATTACCTTTCAAAAAGAGTAGGTTTCCGGGTCCGGCAAGGTGGTGCTAGAGGTAAGGTGTTTGCCTTGCAAGTGCTAGCCAAGGAAGGACTGTGGTTCGATACCCTGATGTCCCATATGATCCCCCAAGCCAGGGGCAATTTCTGAGCCTTTAGACAGGAGTAACCCCTGAGCATCAAACGGGTGTGACCCAAAAAACCAAAAAAAAAAAAAAAGGTAGGTTTCCTCCAATGCAGTGTTTAGGATATCTAAAAGAGCTGTAGAAAGCAATTAATTTTAGAAGGGTAAAAGGTATACCATGCCAAAGTCATAAAATAAGGAAATATAGTTGTATTTGTTGACAAACTACATATATATTAGTAATTCCACACTCAAAAAGATGTCCTCTTTAAAATTCCCTAAGAATAACTAAGAAGAATGTGAATAAATGGGAACATTAATCAAAAATTTTATTTAGGCATTAAGACTCACCAATTAAAAACAACTTCTTACAACACAGATGTCTTATTACAAAAATTAAACTTTTCTTAGAAATGTATTACATTCTCCTCAAGTGGGAGAGGGGGACTCTCCCAAGTGGTGTTCTGGATTTTACATGGCCAGTCAGTTAGGCTGTTCAAGGTGAAAGCCAGAAAAGGCAGGATTATTTGGGCCCTGTGTTCAGGATCTCCAGGACTATACCAATTGGTGCTCTGGTCTTCCATGACTGACTATGGAGATATCTGTGGAACCATATGGGGCCAGGTATCATTAAAGGGCTTCCTACATGCAGGTATTTTAACATACTATCAATCTGATACTGTAACGTGCTATTTTCAAGTAATTTGTTCACTCCAAATTCAAACCTATATAAAATTGAGATATCCTACCAAAAGTATGACTTTAATTCTAAAAGCAACAATTTGGGGCCAGAGCAATAGCATAGCAGTAATGTATTAGCCTTACACTTGGTCAACACAAAACAGACCTCAGTTTGATTTCCAGCATTCTATATGGTCCACTAAGTCTTCTAGGAAGCGATTTTTGAATGCAAAGCCAAGAGTAACCTCTGAGTGATGCCGGGTGTGACCCAAGGACCTAAATAAATAAACAAATAAATAAATAAAAGCAACAATTTCTAGTGTAACTAGCAAGAAAATGAAATGTATGTGTCACAATGCAATATAATCTATGATCATAAAGAAAAGTGAAAGCTTTCTTGGTTTCTATGTTTAAATAAACCAACAGAGAAAACTCTACTAAAACTGTTGTGAAGAATAGGGAAACAAAACAACTCTGAGGCATCATCTTTCACCACTGAGAATGGCACACATCATGAAGAACAAGAACACCAGTGCTGGTGTGAAGGTGGAGAGAAAGGAATTCTCATTCATTGTCAGTAGAAATATCATCTAGTTTAGCCTTTATAGAAAACAATATGGATATTCTTTAAAAAACTGGAAATTGAGCTATCATATGATCCTGAAATATCACTCCTAGGGATATACTATAGGAACACAAAAGTACATTACAAAAATGTCCTCTGTACTCCTATATTCATTGCAGCACTATTTACAACAGCCAGAATCTAGAAGCAACCCAGGTGTCCAACAACAAATGTGTGGCTAAAGAAGCAGTGGTACATACATACAATGAAACACTATGTAGCTGATGGTAAAATTGAAGTTATATAATTTGCTTATGCATGGAGGGACATGAAGAGTATTATGCTGAGTGAAATGAGTTAGAGGGAGAAAGATACACATAGAATAATCTCATTCATCTGTGGCATCTAACAAAAATAAAAGACAGTGTGGGGATGATATCCAGAGACAATAGAGATGAAAATCAGGAGGACAAATCTATGGTAGAAAACTTGCCACAAAGAGTGGAGAATGCAGTTAGAATACAGAGGGGTCTAATATGAAAGGGATATTCGTTGCACCTCTTCACTAGCTGTAGGACAAACTACAATGTCAGAAAATGAGAAAGAAAAAAGAGATAGAAGTAAAGTGCCTATTCCAGAGACAGGTAGGAGAGGGGAGGTCAGAAGGAAGAGGGCATCAGAGAGGGAGAGAGGGAAACTTGGCATTGGTGGTAGGAAATGCACCCTGGTAAAGGTTATCATACATTGTATGACTGTAACTCAATCATGAACAACTTTATCTGTGGAAAAAACTGAGTATGAACAACTTTGTTTAATTAAAGGTATTAATAAATTTTATCTTATGTAGAAACTATCTGAGCATTAAATTTTGACAGACATATAGTTAATTGAATATAAACATCAAAATACTTTTAGACCAACTATCTTTTAGGCTGGAGACCTTGAGAATGGTCAAGTGGCCAAGTTGCTAGTAAAATATATAATTTGATAAAAATCTAGGGCCCGAGACATAGTATAACATGTATGATATGAGTTCAAACTGCATTTGATTGACCTGAGTTCAAATCATGTCATCTCATATGAACCCTAAGGCCCCCAGGAGAGATCTTTCAGCATATAGCTGGGAATAAGTTCTGAGCATCAACAGGTGTGGCCCCAAAACAAACAAAAAAAGACACAAAAAACTCTGATGAAATATACAAATGCACACATATACATATATTTAGGAATAGAATTCAAGGTTTTACATATATGTAAGGAAAGTGTTCTAACCTGAGTCACATTCTTAAAAATGAAAAAATGCTCCTCATCATTAATCATCAGGGAGATGCAAATCAAAATAACTATGAGGTACCACCTCATACCACAGAGATTGGCACACATACAAAGAATGAGAACAAGCAATGTTGGCAGGGATGTGGAGAGAAAGGAACTCTTATTCACTGCTGGTGGGAATGCCGTCTAGTTCAACCTTTATGGAAAGCTATATGGAGATTCCTCCAAAAACTGGAAATCGAGCTCCCATATGACCCAGCTATACCACCCAAGGAATATACCCTAGGAACACAAAAATACAATACAAAACCCCCTTCCTTACACCTATATTCATTGCAGCACTATTTACCATAGCAAGACTCTGGAAACAACCAAGATGCCCTTCAACAGATGAATGGCTAAAGAAACTGTGGTACACATACACAATGGAATTTTATGCAGCTGTCAGGAGAGATGAAGTCATGAAATTTTCCTATACATGGATGTACATGGAATCTATTATACTGAATGAAATAAGTCAGAGAAAGAGAGAGAAACACAGAATGGTCTCACTCATCTACGGGTTTTAAGACAAATGAAAGAGATTCTTGTAATAATAATTTTCAGACACAAAAGAAAGAAGGGCTGGAAGTTACAGCTCACTTCATGAAGCTCACCAGAAACAGGGATGAGTTTAGTTAGAGAAATAAGTACATTGTGAACTATTCTAATAATGAGAATGTATGAGGAAAACAGAAAGTTTGTCTAGAGTACAGGCGGGAGTTGTGTGGGGAGGAGGAAGATTTGGGACATTGGTGATGGAAATTTTGCACTGGTGATGGTTGGTGTTCTTTACATGACTTAAACCCAAACACAATCATGTATGTAATCAAGGTGTTTATATATATATATATATATATATATATATATATACACACACACATATATATAGAAAGAAAGAAAGAAAGAAAGAAAGAAAGAAAGAAAGAAAGAAAGAAAGAAAGAAAGAAAGAAAGAAAGAAGAAAGAAAGAAAGAAAGAAAGAAAGAAAGAAAGAAAGAAAGAAAGAAAGAAAGAAAGAAAGAAAGAAAGAAAGAAAGAAAGAAAGAAAGAAAGAAAGAAAGAAAGAAAGAAAGAAAAAAGAAAGAAGAAAAAGAAAGAAAGAAAAAAAGAAAGAAGAAAAAGAAAGAAAAGAAGATCCTATAGATAAAAATAATAATGACACATGATACAAAGCTGTCTCTCTGTGGTTTGATAGATTTTTGAAAGCGGGTGAATAGTTTGTGATATTCATTGTTGATTTTAACATGATTAGCTTAAATCATGATCTTCTCTTAAGTATGAGGTTTCCTAATGTGTGCTTCAGAAATTCTCACTGAAAACAAATGTTTTTTTTAAACGAATATTTTCAAAAATTTTTTGAAAACAAATGTTTTCTCTAAAGTAACTCATGATATGTATAAAGTACAGGGTAATAATCCTTTGTTTAAAAAAAAAGATGAAAGTTTTTTTTTTGGTACAGTAGGAGGCACCTGATGGTTCTCAAGAGCTACTTTTTTTATTTTTTGGTTGTTGCTTTGTTTTCTTTTGGGGGGGCACACCCAGTGACACTCAGGGGTTAGTTACTCCTAGCTATGCGCTCAGAAATCGATCCTGGCTTGGGGGACGATATAGGACCATGGAGGATCAAACCAAGGTCCATCTTGTGTCAGCCATGTTCAAGGAAAATGCCCTAGAGTTGCACTACTGCTCGACCCTACTGTTTTTTTTAAATCAATACACTTGAATTAAATTACCATAAGATAGTTATAAAGATGTTCAAGATTGAATTTAAGTCATACAATGCCCAATACTCATCACTTCACCAGTGCATTTTCCCCCACTATCAAAGTTTCAGTTTCTCTGTCTCTGTCTCTCTGTCTCTGTCTCTCTCACTCTTTTTCTCTCACTCTCTGTCCCAGGGCTGGGGTGAGGTGGCGCTACAGGTAAGGTGTCTGTCTTGCAAGTGCTAGCCAAGGAAAGACTGTGGTTCAATCCCCAGCATCCCATGTGGTCCCCCCAAGCCAGGGGTGATTTCTGAGCGCTTAGCCAGGAGTAACCCCTGAGCATCAAACGGGTGTTGCCCCCCAAAAAAAATAACTTTTGAAGGTCATCAATTTACAAAGATCAGACCACTCCTAAAAAATTCTATATATTTTAGTGTGTGCTTTCTGTATAAAAATACACTTAATAGTGTATAATATAAATTATAAGCCAGTGTGAAGTCACCATAGGAAATGTTATTCAAATTTTAACCACAAGATAGTTTTTAGATAGGGCAAGATATCAAATTTCAGATGTGACATATATAAATCTAAATGCTAGCTAGTATCATTTCATTATTCTTCCTGAATGAACTATCATGCTAATTACATAGCTCTATTCTTACACTGGCTTTGCTAGTCAAACAGTAACATGCTCAGATTAAATGTCTATGTGGTTACCCAAGGAGATAAAATGACACAAGCTTGATTCTCTGCTTATTGTCTCCTATGTCATCAGCATTCTCAACCAAATCCTCCTAGTCTTTGAATATGTGATTATGGCCTTCAAAACTTCAACAAAGTCAAAGAAGCTGGACTAATGATGCCTAACACATCCAAAGAAATTTGAATAAAGACCCTGACTTTCAGACAGAAATATTCAGTAGTGTAAGGACCTATGTAGATATATACCCATGTATATCTATGCATATTGTAAATATGAATATGTGGGCAGACACAAATTTTCAGACATCACATCCATGTTGCATGTGAAATCCTTCAAAGTAGCAAGAGTTGAAAATCACCGATACCTGCAATTTCCAATTCTATATGGAAGAGAAATCAGCTCTCAAATAAAATATTTACTCTCAAATATAGCCATCCTAATTCTAGTAAATACAAAGGTTAAATTTTTCCAGATAACTCAATTTTCTTTTCTTCTAAAACCTCAAAGCAGTACAATGCCCAATTCTATTTCAAAATAGTAAAGAGAACTGGGAATATTTGCATGATTTCCTATTTTAATCCAAACCAATCATCTATTTCCTTAACTATGCAAAAAGGCTTTCTAATGGCATTTTTTACTGACTCCCATCCTTTTATGGTCTACTCTGCACCTAGCAACCAGTGAAACTTCAAAAACTTCACAACCCTATTCAAATATTGTGGCTCCCCATTCAATTAAAATATATTCTAATGTACTGAACAGATTTCAGTATGTAATGTGTTTGATGATGGCAAGGCTTGTGTGATCGACCCCTCATTATTTCTCTCATACTTCTTCCTACACTTCTCTGGAGTTCCTTGTTATTCAATGGACAGAGAGGGTACATTCTAAAATGAGGATTTTTACACTCAAGAGTTCCTTCGACCTGGAATGTTCTTTTCTAATTTTTTTAGGTTTCTAATGTAATGCAACCACAAGAAGATTTTCTGGATATTAACTACTTGTTATTTCTATTGATGTGTCTCACCTTTATATTCTTTAAATAATTATCACCTAAGATAATGTACATAATTGCACATAAATACATGCAAAGATGGCACTAATTATAAATGTGCTATTTATTTTACCCTCACTCTAACGGAAACTCCATGCAACAGTTATTTTTGCCAATTGAAGGCAACAATTAAACTTTTGGTGAATAAAGGGTCGAAGTAATAGCACAGAGGTAGGGCCTTTGTCTTTCATATGGCTTATGCAGGTTGGACTTTGGTTCAATATCCAGCATCCCATGGGGTCGCCCAAGCCAGGAGCAATTTCTGAGCACACAGCCAGGAGTAACTCCTGAGCATCACTGGGTGTAGCCCAAAAGCCAAAAAATATTGGTTAATAAGCATGAACATACATGTTCAAACATGATGAAAAATGATGCACTGCTTAAGAGTCATTTTAGAGACATGTGCCTACAGGTAATTTCTGTTGTTGAATGAATGTTGGGTGTAATGGTCAGGTCTACTAAACTATATGCCTGCTATAGGGCATAGATGGCAGAATAATTTGGATAGTATCTGCGACTTGACATGAATGAAACTATCACTAAACAACAACACTACTCTCTTTATTAGACATAATTGTTGTATCACCATAAACTTTGGCATCACCATAAACTTTATTCTGAAGTCAACACAGATAAATACCTTTTCCCCTTTTCCTTCACTTTGTTGTTATTGCTGCAATGACTGAGGTTCTCACTTGCATGTCTATCTTCTTGTAGTGCTTTCATACTTTCTGGCATTCAAGTCCTTTTAATTGCAATGCCTGCATACATTCTCACCAAAGGCATCATTCAATTAATTATGCTACTTATGGGACACTGTGGTATTCATATTTGCCAGCTGGTTATCATGGTCATGTCTTATTAGGGTGTTCCTACACATTGTAGTTGCCTAATTCCCAATAGTACTACCCTTTAACTATAGTACCTGGACACTTTCTGAGAGCAGACCCTCTATTGCTGCCACTCCAGGAATTCCAAATAGCAATGCCCAATACTCCAGAATGTAAAACTCATGGCCTCAAGCATGCATTTTTACTTGTGATCTCAGACCCTAAATGTCAATACTTTATGGTCTTCCTCCTTTCTCTTTGAATACAATGAAGATTGCAATGATTTCTAAAAATTAGTATCTAATATGTTATGTGTTCCTTTAGAAGTAATAATTCCGGGGCCGGGTAGGTGGCGCTGGAGGTAAGGTGTCTGCTTTGCAAGCGCTAGCCAAGGAAGGACCGCGGTTCGATCCCCCGGTGTCCCATATGGTCCCCCCAAGCCAGGGGTGATTTCTGAGCACATAGCCAGGAGTAACCCCTGAGCGTCAAACGGGTGTGGCCCAAAAACCAAAAAAAAAAAAAAAAAAAAAAGAAGTAATAATTCCAAATAATTATGCAATTTTGACTCATGAATTTGCATTGCAGGGTAGTATGTTCTGAGGTCCCTAATTTAAGGGGTCTTATTCTGCTCATTACTAAACTAACATGTTTAATTACAGAGAGATGTTACTAAACACATGGTTGAGTATGCCCAAATTATTGTAGAACCCTAATTCACATCTCTCCTTAAGTTTCCAGCGCTATACCTTGACCTACCTGTTAGGTATGCTTCCTTGAATATTTAACTTCACATTAAAGAAAATAAGTCATACACTATCCTCTGTTCAGCTCTGACACCTAGAGTTTAATTTCAACTGGTAATCTTGTTTGTATTCTGCAAATTTAGAAATAAGTTCCAGAAAAAAATAGCATTTAAGAACAACTTGTCTTCTCTAACCATGTATATCAATTTTCAACTTCTAAAAATATTTTTTTCTAATTGCCACTTTAGTGATCCCCTCTCATTTAACACTGACATGATTATATCAATTCATGGCCTTAATAATTATTACCATGTGTAGCTCAATCACTAAGTACTCCTCAGGGTCCTTGTTACACCTTAAGACTCTTTCATGCTGCTGCCTTTTTTCAGTAATGGTTGGTATTGTGCTCATATTACTTTTGGCAGAAGGCTGTTTAATTTCATCTAAAGTGCTTATTAATAAATTTTAGCATGCCATAGAAATTCTCATATCAGGTTAGCCCTGTTTCAATTCTGTCTTACCTATATCTTCCCTACTCCCTACACATAATCCAATCCAGTCACCTGTAGTCTTCCTACTCATCATTCTCTAAGGCTCGAAGTATTGCCCATGCATGTCCCTCCACATGAAATACACTCTCTACCGCTCAATAGCATCAATGCTTTTTATCATTTTGTCTAAAAGGCTTTCATTTTTGTGCTATTATCAAGTCCTATGTGGATTTCTTTCATAGCATATATCAAACTGTATCACAGTATATATTCCAATGCTGCAGAATGCTACCTATTTGATATAAAACTACAGATATATGCCTACCTGTAATTTGCAATTAATACATATTAACATTTCTTAAATAAAAATTTTTGTGATTATATCTTTCATTTACTCTCTCCTAATCAAGTGTTTCCCAAATGGCCATAACTGATGTTCATCTCAATAACTTGAATGAATGAATAAACTAAAAAAGGAGGAATGTAATTTTTGTTTTATTCACTTAATTAAGAAATTAAAATAAATTTGTATGTATTTATGAATATTATTTATACCTTTACTTTAGGGAGGTTTTATTGTTCCTTAATTAAAATAGTTTCTTTTGTTGCTCTTAACTAGTTTGCTATTTTGCCATCCAGCTTTTAATATCTAAGTTGTCTTATAATAGGAAACATCAACAAGGGCTGTCCCTAAGTAAATATATATTTTCCTGATATGGTTGGATTTGATACAAGAAATCCAGAGACAAAACAGGAGCTATAATTAATCTCGAGGTCTATATTACTAAATCTTGTCTTGGCTGATCCCTCTGACAAATATATACAGCTCTGAATTCAATCCAGGATTCCTTCCTCACTTAGATGATCAATTCTGCCCACTCTAAGTAGTTATAATTCTTAATTCAATAAATGCTTCTAGCTTTTGTCTCATTACTCTTATTTAGTTTTTATTAATACATGCAATATTAAATGATAAAACAGACTAATTAAAATATTATGATGATAACTATTTGAGAGAAAGAACATCAGAGAAAAATCTCACAGGATTTCTAACTCCAAAAAAAGAAGTAGTCGGGGCTGGAGTGATGGCATAATGGTAGGGAGTTTGACTTGCATGCAGCTGACCCAGAATGAAGGCAGTTCGATACTCTGGCGTCCCATATGGTCCCCCAAGCCAGAGTCTATTTCTAAGCACATAACCAGGAGTTACAAAGAGCATCACCGGTTGTGGTCCAAAAATAAACAAACAAACAATAAAAGTAAGTAGTGACTTACTGACTCCAAAAGAAAGTAAGTAGTGACCAAGTGTTCAATGATTTCTGAGAGTTTACAGAGTAGGACTATGATTATTATAAGATAAATAGAAACACTCTTTTGGAGTGGT
Organism: Suncus etruscus; assembly: GCF_024139225.1. Lineage (NCBI taxonomy): Eukaryota > Metazoa > Chordata > Mammalia > Eulipotyphla > Soricidae > Suncus > Suncus etruscus. Next base: position 42,669,945 of record NC_064849.1, on the reverse strand, counting down.
AAACTTGTTGAGTTTGGCAGAACAGTCATATAACTATAGACATGAGTATAAAACAATTAGAAACAATTAGAAAGTTTTATTGCAATTATTTTTATACATACTTATCAATATTTTTATGATCACTTATGTCATAAAATGATTTTAGTAGTGTATACATTCATTTCACCATTAGCATAGTAAATTATTTGTAAGAGAGGATCAAATACAGGAGAAACTGAAAGAGAAACAACATAGTTTGTAAAAGAGAACAAAATGCAATTCAGTGGTTTGTTAGGGTGATGTGCCATCATATATAATGAACTCATTTCAATTGTGACAGAAAAGTAGGGAAATGCATTAAGTGGCTGAAATAAGTAGGGGATACACTTTTCTCCCAGGTGGAACTTTCTTCAGCAATTTGAAATATTTTATGTATTAGCAAAGAGCAAACTTTAGAAACAGACTGTCTATATTTGAATTCTGGGTCTGTCACTCATTATCACAGTGATCTTTAGTAACTTTTCCCTATCAGCATTTCATTTATACTTATTTGTTTGTTTGTTGATTTTTGGGTCACTCTGGTAATGATCAGGTTTTATTCTAGGCTATGCACTGAGAAATTGCTCCTGGCTTGGGGGACCAGATGGGACACCAGGCGACCACGTGCAAGGCAAACACCCTACCGATTGTGTCACCACTCTGGCTCTCCATATTCTATTTAAAAACATGAAGATTATTGCAGTACTTGTTACAGTTAGTAGCTTGCTATGAGAAATAAATACAGATTTCTTTCTAAAGTCATTTAGGTGAGGTTCCCACTCATCTCAAACATTATACAACTGTGTATGTCAAATAAAAGTATATGTATACTTTAGAAATAAAATTAGTTTCAGGGTATGACATTCTAATAATGAAAAAGAAACAAAAAACCTGCAGTTGGTTTTCATGTCAAAGAGTTTAGAAAGAATTCTAGAGCTTGGGCAATAGCAAGAGCAGATAGAGAGCACTTGCCTTGCCTGCAGCCTCCTGATATTAGATTTTTGTCATCCTATATGGACCTTTGAGTCCTGTGTGTGGCGCAAAATCAAAAAAAAAAAAAAACAAGACACACACAAAAAAATTCTAGATCTCCCTCATGATTCATCAAATGAATAATAATATTTTCTCAAATTTGTATATTTCTAGGAAAACAAAACTTAATATTTTATCCCAAAACTTGTATTTCTAATTACATATGATATAAATTTCCTAGAGACCTTCATTCCACAGCAAATAAATATGTGCACTAATTCATCACCAGTGAAAATGTTGTTCTAAAGCATATTAACTTTGTAAACCTCAACTAATTTCTATGTGACATAAATTAAATATGCATCAGAATTATCATTTTTCTTTTTTTAAATTAGTAGCTTTATTTAAACACCTTGATTACAAACATAAATATGGTTGGTTTTCAGTCATGTAAAGAACACCCCCTTCACCAGTGCAACATTCCCATCACCAATGTCTCAAATCTCTCTCCTCCCACTGGTACTCTAGACAGGCTTTCTACTTTCCTCATTCATTTACATTGTTATGATAGTTCTCAATGTAGTTATTTCTCTAACTGCACTCATCACTCTTTGTGGTAAGCTTCATGAAGTGAGCTGGAACTTCCAGCCCTCCTCTCTTTTGTCTCTGAAAATTATTGCAAGTATATCTTTCATTTTTCTTTAAACCCATAGATGAGTAAGACCATTTTGTGTCTTTCTCTCTCCCTCTTATTTCACTCAGCATTATAAATTCCATGTTCATACATGTATAGGAAAATGTCATGACTTCATCTCTCCTGACAGCTGCATAATATTCCACTGTGATATGTACCACAGTTTCTTTAGCTATTCATCTGTTGAAGGGAATTTTGGTTGTTTCCAGAGTCTTGTTATGGTAAATATACAGCAATAAATATAGGTGTAAAAAAGGGATTTTTGTATTGTATTTTTGTGTACCTAGGGTATATCCCTAGGAGTGGTATAGCTAGATCATATGGGAGCTCAATTTCCAGTTTTTGGAGGAATCTTCATATTGCTTTCTATAAAAATTGGACTAGACGACCTTCCCACCAGCAGTGGATAAGAGATCCTTTCTCTCCACATTCGTGCCAGCACTGCTTGTTCTCATTCTTTGTGATGTGTGCCAATCTCTGTGGCGCGAGATGGTACCTCATAGTTTTGATTTGCATCTCCCTGATGATTATACAAATGGTCAAAAAAACACATGAAGAAGTGCTCCACATCACTAGTCATCAGAATTACTACTTTAAGGCACTTTATTATTATTATTTTTTTTTTGGTGGGATGGGTTGAACCCACACACGATGTGTCAATGGATCAATCCTGGAAGAGATGGACCATACAGGATTCCAGTGATAAAACACAATTTAGTCATATGCAAGCAAAACTCCTCATCTGCTATTTTAAAAAGTATTTTATGGGCCCAGAGAGATAGCACAGCGGTGTTTGCCTTGCAAGCAGCCGATCCAGGACCTAAGGTGGTTGGTTCGAATCCCGGTGTCCCATATGGTCCCCCGTGCCTGCTAGGAGCTATTTCTGAGCAGATAGCCAGGAGGAACCCCTGAGCATAGCCGGTGTGGCCCAAAAACCAAAAAAAAAAAAGGTATTTTTAGGGGCCAGAGCGATAGCACAGTGGTAGATATGATAACACAGTGGTGGATTGTTTGCCTTGTGATAGCACAGTGATAGATTGTTTGCCTTGTATGTGGCCAACCTGGAACAGATCCTCGTTTGATTTTGGGCATCCAATATGGGCTGGAGCCTGGTAGGGATGACTTCTGAGCACAGAGCCAGGTGTGATCCAACCCCTCCCCCAAAATAAAATAAAATAAAAAGTATTTTAAAAGTACAATAATTATTTACTTTATTGTAATATCTGACTTAGAAACAAATTGGATTTATTTCTCAACTATTTTATACTAGCCATTGAATCTGGACTTAACCTGTGTTTCTTATTTTGCTATATGACATCTGAAAATTTTAGGCAATAGTCCCTTTGCTATTTTATCACTATTCATGTTTTTTCTTGCATTTCGAAGAATCTGTGTGGGAGTCTTTTGGGGCTGGTCATATATTTTTTCCTCTATAGACTGGGTTGCCTTATTCTGAAGGGGAATTTATACAAAATATTTTTTAAAACCTTAGCAGTCATTTTTCCCATTTCCCTATAAGGGAAGAAAATTGAACAAGTACTTGTGAATCTGACTAGCCACTACTTTTCAGCTTGCTTTTTAATGGCTCAGCTCTAAAGTAAACTCCCAATCAAAGCACAAACAATTAGCACCAAACAATAAAAGCTGTTTTGGTGTCACCATTTCCAGTAGCCACCTCTCCTTTCTGCCTTCAAAGACAGCTTTAGTTTTTGCCCTCAGTATTGGTGTTTTCTTTGTTTTGCTTGAATGAAGAAGCCAGGTTTTCATACACCCAGCTCTGACAGGTAATTTCTTGCCAGAGAATGACCACTAGTTGTGTAAATCTTCCTACTAACACTACAACATGAAAAATGGCACACTACAACCTGAAAAATTTCATGCACTAAGTAGGCTTTGCTATTATTATTACTATCTATTCTTATTATTATTGGTTTTGTTTTCATTATTGTTATTTTGAATGAAAACAGGAAGACTACATTCACGCCTTATGTTTCTTTGTTTGTTTGGTTGGTTTTTGGGTCACACCCAGCAGCTGTCAGGGGTTACTCCTGGCTCTATGCTCAAAGTAAATGCCTTACCTCCATGCTATCTCTCTGGCCCCACATTCGTGGCTTATGAAGATAAGAAATCAATTCTATTCTTAAAGGAATAGCAAAATAAAAAAATTGTGTCTCTGCATGTTTTTCTACTTCAAAGTCTTTTCTAAAAGCAAAGGGAAAATATTTTAAAGTACTACATTATACCATTTTTAAATGCCTATCAAAAGTTGAAAAGATATTTAATGAGCAGACTGTTTTAGCATCTCTAGTACTTCTTGTCAATCATTATAAAAATGATGCAGAAATCACTAACATTCTCCATTTGGGGACATGCATATGCAAATCACTAATTTCTGTGATAAGCCCATCAAATGTGCTGTAGGGAGACTAATGATGTAAATATGAAATGACAATTTCTTGTCAATAAGTTTTCAATACTCATTTCCTAGAAGTGTTTTAAAATGCAAGGAAACTGCATTCTAATCATTGAAATAAAATCTTGCATATTTTTATCACCAGTCATTCAAAATATGGGAAAGTAACCAAGTACCAACTGTTAGCATGTCATATGGAAGCTTTTACTTTTTCCTTTAATGTTCTGTTATGACATAAAACTACGAAGCAATCCTAATCTGACTAGAAATTTCTTTATAGCCTATTTATTTACTAGAATAACAAACTTGCCTTGATATTTCATTTTACCCACAAACATAAACATAGCGAGCTAAAATAAAAATCCAAGGACTCCTATTTTCCATTTTTTTTCTTTCAATAAAAAAATGTGAGGGAAAGTGATTACATGAATCTTTTTAAAGTGTAGTAATAGCTAAAAGCTCATTACCAACCATTCTCCTTGTTGGGTGTAATTTACATAGTGAAAAAAAGAAAATAAGCTATTAAAAGGTCATTCAGTACATCAAAGTGTAGAGCAGGAAAGTTTTCTCATAGCTAATTTTAAATTATTTTATTAGAGAACCCATGATGCACGCATTAAATTTGTAAAAAAAAAAAACATTACTTTTCTCTACTTGGTAAATAGATTTAGTGGAACATTATTCAACCACTTGGATGGTACAATTATAATATGCCACCCTGACAATCCCTACTCAAAGATATGCATCTATCCACATCTTAACCAGAATTAACTTAGAAGATGTAAATAATGTAAATATCTTGAGATGTAAACATTTTCCTGCACTCTCTTCCAATAGAAAGATCACATAGATTCAAAATGTGTCCCTAAAAGTTAGGAAAGAACACCCATGTCAGAAATTTCAATATGCTACTCTGCTAGATTTCAGGATGGAAAAAAGATCCATGAGTCAAAGAACACTAACAAAGTCTTGATGTGGAAGAAAGCAGGGAAACAGATAATCCCCTTATACCTCCAGAGACATATTGCTGATAATGTACTGATTTCAGCCCTCTATAATTCTACATTTCTGGTCTCCAAAAATATGATAACAAAGTTCAGATGCTTAAACCCATTAACAATTTTATAACAGCAACATGAGAAAACAAATGAAATTGCCTTTACAAAAATGAAGTCGCTTTCATTTTTATACACAATTATTATATGCATTTTGTAGTGATATGTTCCTTTTTAAAAAATCTTTCTTTTGCCTACCATTTTATTTGCAACAGTTTTTAAAAACATTTTAAATACTATCTTTATGTAAGCACCATGATTACAAACATGTTTGTAGTTGGGTTTTTGTTATATAAAAGAGCAAATCCCTTCACCAGTGCAACTTTCCTGCCACCAATGCTCCCTCTTCCTTCTCCCTCATCCCTGCCTATTTTCAAGACAGACGTTCTATTTCTCTAACTCACTATCATTGTCTTGATAGTTGTTAGTGGAGTTATTTCTGTAACTGTACTGACTACTCTTTATGATAATGTTTAAACCAAATGGAATAAAGACCTTGATATCAGACCTGGAACCATAAGATATATAGAAGAACACGTAGGTAAAACACACCATGACATTGAGAATAAATGCAGGAGGAATAAAGTCAAGGAGGAAACATCACTGTCCAAACAAGTGGAAGCAGAGATAAACAAATGGGACTATATATATATTAAACTGAGAACCTTCTACACCTCAAAGAGAATAGTGACTAGGATACAAAGGCCATCACAGAATGGGAGAAATTATTCACTCAATACCCATCAGATATGGGAATAATATCTAAGATATATGAGTTACTTACAGAACTTCACAAGAAAAATAAATACTGTATTTGCCGGCGTATAAGATGACCCTTCAACCCATAAAAAACTTCCTAAAAGTCGGGAGTCATATTATATGCTGGTGTACGCATGCTGAAACTTGTTCCAGCTTCAGGGACAAGTGATCCGCACCCCTCTTACTTTTAAGAAGTGACTTACTTTTAAGACTTTTAGGAAGTTTTTCATGGGTTGAAGGGTCGTCTTATACGCCGGCAATACAGTATATAAACCCATCAAAAAATGGGGAGAAGAAAGGAACAGACAACTCCTCACAGAAGAAATACAAATGGTCAAAAGGCACATGAAAAAGTACTCCACATCACTAATCATCAGGGAGATGCAAATAAAAATAACAATAAGGTACTATCTAACACCACAGAAATTGGCACACATCACAAAGAACAAGAACAATCAAATGCTGGTGGGGATGTTCGGATAAAGGAACTCTCATTTACTGGGTAGGAATGCCTTCTAGTCCAGCCTTTATAGAAAACAATATGGAGATTCCTCAAAAAACTGGTGATTAAGCTCCCATATGATCCAGCTATACCACTCCTAGGGATATGCCCTAGGAACAAAAAAATACAATGAAAATTATCTTCTGTACACCTATATACATTGCAGTACTATTTACAGTAGCCAGAATCTGGAAATAACCCAGTTGCCTGACAACAGGAATGAATAAAGAAACTGTAGTACATATACACAATGGAATACTATGCAGCCATCAGGAAAAATGAAGTCAAGAAAACATTTTTATTTTAATGAGTTTTTAGATTTTAACATTTATTAAAAATTTGTAATTATAAATTACAATTTAGTCTTTAAGTTTTAAAATATATTTTTTACTTTGAATCAATAAATACATCTTAAAAAATAAAATAACAATTTTTTTCAAATGAAGTTTTTAGGAGGAAAGAAAACCAGTTAAAGAGCTTAATTCAATTAGGTATATCTGTTTAATTATTATATGACTGTTAAAATAATCATAAATGAAATAATAATCATAAAAAATGTATTGCAATGGTCAAAATAAGAACCAAACTAACAAAATTATTTCAAGACAAATTAATAGACATATACAAGAAAGATTCTGGAGTCTCCTGAACACTGAAGTGTTTGCTTCTAAAATGCATTCATATAAGCTATCAAGATATAAAAATAGGGGCCAGAGAGATAGCACATCAGTAAAGCATTTGCCTTGCATGCAGCTGACTCAGGACAAACCCAGGTTTGATTCCCAGCATCCTATATGGTTCCCAGAGTCTGCCAGGAGCAATTTCTGAGCAGTAACTCCTGATTGCAGCCAAAAACCAATATGTATACATATATACACATATGTATTTATGCATATATATAAAAACAAACAATATACAAATAATTCTTAAATATGCTAATTTGTCATATAAATTACTAAGCTACATGATTTTAAGCACAGTTCAGGAATTTATTCAGTTTTATTTATATATGAAATGTTTTATAAGTTGTTAATTTATTATTTCTATAAATTTTATATATATAAAAAATAATTTTAAGTGTTCACTTCTTCCCCCTCCGACTTCTCCTCCTTCTTTTTACTATCTCCCAGAAAATAATTAAAATGCTTACCAAATATGACAAGAAAAATTTTATTTTTGTACCTTAAAAATAAAAATAACAGGCCATATTTATGGCACATTTCAAAGTTGGTAAATGCATTTATTTAACTATAACTATTACCTCCTGTCCCACTGAAACCAAGCTCTGACAACTTTGTTATGTCATACCCTGAGAGTTTTACATACAAAGCAAGATGTTTGTTCTTCCTGCGGAGATTACCATCAAGCCTCTTTCTCTTTCTCCCTCTTTCTCTTGCCCAATTTCAGTCTGAATCCCTATCTCAGTTAATTCAATTTGAGCTCCTTTATTAATGAGAAATCTACAGTTATATATATGAATAAGAAATAAATGACTAATAAAATATTGGTAACATAGGAAGTTTTGCTGTCTATATTAATCTCCGGAATTTTTCTTTATCTCTAACATGACATATAATATTAGTATCGCAAATGAATATGTAAATGTTTTTGTCCATTAGTCAAAACACAAGCTAATTATAAATTGGGAAGATTAGGAAAAACTAAAAATTTAATCATTCAAGTATATTTTGAGTTTGTAAAACAATATGAGGAGTCATTTTATTAAATCTGCCTCAAACTATCTTCTTAATTTCTGCAGTAATTTTAGTCCAGAGGTTCTCATACTTATTTGATTTACCACATATACAGAAATAGAAAAAAAAAGAAAGAAAAATCTAATGGACTCTCAACTCTCATCACCTTAATGAAAATCTCCATTTTTTTTAAGTAGCAAACAAAAAAGCACTTTCAACTATACTTGAGGCTCCTACCACTATTCTTAGATTATTTCTGCACCTCAGGGGATGTTATTACCCACTTTAGAAATACTGTATTAGATAACCAGACAATCCTATGTGTCCTATTTCAACTGAAATATGTTTTATTTTTAATATTAAACATCGTGACTTATAAAATATATTCATAATAGTTTGGGGAATTCAATGTTCCAGCACCAATCCTACTACCAGTGTGATCTTCCCTTGACCAATGTCCCCAGTTTCCCATCCCTTTACAAGGACATTCCCTTAGCAGACACAGAATAGTTTATTTTATAATACTTGTTACAACGAAATTAAATTATCAAAAAATGCTTAAGTAAAAGAAAGTGTATGATATGGATCTATCTGATTTGGAGTTTAGTAACTTCAGTCATTATATGATGGTTTATTGAGAAAATACCATAAAGGTAGACAACGTCATAATTAAGCTAAGAATTAATTTTGATGAACTCAATGTAGTGTATATTTAGGTTGACTTTCTATGATGGTTTACTGAGATAATGTAGCTAATTGAATATTTTGTGTCACTGTTTTTTGTTTACTGATCTTAGTTGACTTCTATACTACATTCCCATCACATTTACTCTGCTCCTGAAATTCCACAGTATTGTGGAATTTGTAGGTGGTGAATGATCACTTTTTTATTGACCCTGAGGTCCAGAAGATCCAAGATCTGTAGAGCTGGGAATATTCTTAGAAACCATCCCTTCCAAGAGTGCCCCAGAGTCTTAGTTTTTATTTGGTCTACAGTGAGGCTAAGTGAGGCTAAGTGGTTGAGGCTAAGTGGTAACTCTTGGTTCTGTGCTCTGGAATTATTCCTGGCTGTGCTCATGCTGGGGATAGAAGTAGGGATGATCAGACAGAAGGCAGGTGCTCTACCTGCTTTTTTATCTCTCTATTCCACCCCAGAACTTTCAGTCCAAAGATCATTGTAGATGGGAGAGAGATTTTGTCAATTTGGTGCCTCTGCAGAGATTAGTCAAGAAGCAGTAAAGTTCAGTTTTTTACATTGCAGCTGCAGAATGTCTATTTATTTTTGAAAGTACCTGTAAGATGGATTTTTCTTATAATTTAGTATATGTAACCATCAGGCACATTTTATTAGTTAAAAAGAAATTGATAATTCCATAATTGCAATTCACTCTTTGGTTTAAAGATTAGATGTCATAAGATTTCTGATCTGGGATGATTAAAATCAACCTAGCGAAACCACCCTTTAATTTTCTATAAATGCTCCAAAGAATACGATATTGTAATCACATTACCCACTTTGGCACTTAATTTATACTACTTCTGAATCAGAATAATATTAGGATAGTAGCCTTATTGCCTCTTTTCTCCTTACAACAAAACAATATAAAATAAGCATAAAATATACCAAAATATATAAATGTATTTAGTTGTTTTAAAAGTTCAAGAAAAGTACTAGATCAGTAGCCTAGCAGGATAGTGAATTGGGCATTTGCCATATACAGAGCCAACTTGAATTTAATCACCGGCATCCTATATGTCTCCCAAGCTTGCCAGCAGGAATTTCTGAGCACAAAGCCACAAGTAACCCTGAGTGCCACCGGGTGTGGCCAAAACACAAACAAAAGAAAAAGTTCAAGAGCATTACCTATAAAATATTAATAAAGCATTAGTTGCCAACATTCAATATTTTTTCTTGATCATAGGAAATCAATATGATATATTCTTGGTGATGTTTAGGAAACCTTATGTAGTTCTGAGGCTAAAATCTGGGTTGGTTGCAAGCAAGGCAGGCACTTCACTGTCTGTACACTTTTACACTGTCTCTCTAGTAACATTTTATTTTTTTATTAATATTTATTTAAACACCATGATTACAGCATGTTTGTAGTTGGGTTTCAATTATGAGCAGAACATCCCCCATCACCAGTGCAACATTCTCACCACTAATCCCCCCCCTTCTCCCTCCCCCACTGCCTGTATTCGCAACAGGCATTCCACTTCACTCATTCTTTAACATTGTCATGTTAGTTGTTAGTGTAGTTATTTCCCTAACAAAGTTCACCACTCCTTGTGGTGAGCTTTAAATTGTAAGCCAGTCCTTCCAGCCCTTCCAGCCCTTAACTTTATTGTCTCTAGGCCTAATTACAGTAATATCTTTAATTGGTCTTGAAACCCATAGATGAGTGATACTATTCTGTGTCTATCTCTCTTCCTCTGACTTATTTCACTTAACATAATAGATTCCAAGTACATCCACATATAGAAAAATTTCATGTTCATCTCTCCTGATTGCTGCATAATGTTCTATTGTGTATATGTACCTAGGAGTGGAATAGCTGGATCATATGGGACCTCAATTTCCAGTTTTTTTGAGGAATCTCCATATTGTTTTCCATAAAGGCTGGACTAGAAGGCAATCCCACCAGCAGTAAGTAAGATTTTCTTTCTCTCCACATCCCTGCCAGCACTGATTGTTCTTGTTCTTTGTGATGTGTGCCAGTCTCTGTGGGATGGTACCTCATTGTAGTTTTGATTTGCATCTGACTGATGAATAGTGAACTGGAGCATTTTTTCATGCGTCTTTTGGCCATTTATATTTCTTCTTTAAGAATGTGTCTGTTCATTTCTTCTCCCCATTTTTTTCTTATTAAGTTCTGTCAGTACCTTTTATATCTTAGATATTAGTGTCTTGTCTGATGGGTATTGGATGAATAGTTTCTCCCATTCTGTAGGTGGCTTTAGTATCTTGGGCACTATTATCTTTGAGTGAAGAAGCTTCCCAGCTTAAAATAATCCCATCTGTTTATCTCTGTTTTTATTTCTTTTGAGAGACTGTTTCCTCCTTGAAGATGCTTTTAGTCTCAATGTCGTATAGTGTTTTACCTATGTGTTGTTCTATATACCTTATGGTTTCAGGCCTGATATCAAGGTCTTTAATCCATAGATATCAGGGCATCCAGATAGGTAAAGAATAAGTCAAGCTCTCACTGTTTGCAGATGACATGATAATATATTTAGAAAACCCTAAAGATTTTGCCAAAAAACTTCTAGGAACCATAGATTCATATAGCAAAGTGACAGGCTACAAAATTAACATGCAAAAGTCAATTGCATTCTTATACACTAATAATGATGGAGAAGAAATGGACATTAAGAAAACAATTCCATTCACATTAGTGCTCACAAACTCAAATATCTTGGAGTCAACTTAACTAGAGTTGAAGGACCTATAAAAGAAAACTATAAAACCCTACTTCAAGAAATAAGAGAGGATACAAGGAAATGGAGACACACACCCTGTTCATGGATTGGCAGTATTAACATCATTAAAATGGCAATATTCCCCAAGGCATTGTACAGATTTAATGCAATCCCTCTAAAGATACCCATGACATTTTTCAAAGAAGTGGATCAAACACTCCTGAAATTCATTGGGAACAAAAAACATCTATGAATAGCTAAAGCAATCCTTGGGAAAAGGAATATGGGAGGCTTTACTTACTCTAATTACAAACTGTATTATAAAGCAATAGTTAACAAAACAACATGGTACTGGAATAAAGACAAACACTCAGATTGGTGGAATAGACTTGAGTACTCAGAGAATATTCCCCAGACATACAATCAACTAATCTTTGATAAAGGGGCAAGAAATCCAAAATGGAGCAAGGAAAGCCTCTCAAAGCACAGTCAGATCCCCATCTAACACCATGCACAATGATCAAATCTAGTAACATTTTAAGTCTACAAAGTCTATTTCTTTTTTTGATTTTTGGGTGACATCGGGCAGCACTCAGGGGTTCTTCCTGGTTCTGAGCTCAGAAATTGCTCCTGGCAAGCTCAGGGAGCATATGGGATACTGGGATTTGAACCACCATCCATCTGCATGCAATTCATTCTTACTTGCAAGTTCTAAATACATTTTTATGACTACTACTTTAAATTATGACCTCAAATATCCACCCATATATATAAAATATCATAGTTTGAAGATATGTGAACCTCCATATTTATTACATAAATTATTTGCAATAAATATGAGGTAGAAAGTTTGAGAGCTCATATATAGGTGACTATAGAAATTTGTTATTGGTAAATGCCATAGAATACTTCCCACATTTTAAGAAGATGAAATTCTGCCACTTGTCACAACAGAAATGCACATTGTAAACAGAGAAACAAGACAGAAATGACAAATATCATATGATTTTATGCATGTGACATACAGAGAAAACAAAGTGATAAACTAAATTAAACAAAAATGAACTTGTAGACTATGAAATCAACTAATGGAAATAGAGGAAGGGAATTGAGAAAGTGGATGAGAAAATACCATAAAGGTGGGCAACTCTATAATTATGCTATGAACTAAATTTTGATGAATTCAATGTAGTGTATATCTAGGTTGACTACAAAGGAACATATAAATTTACATTCTAAAATAATACAGTTTTACTAAAATAAATAGCCCCAGATAGGAAAAATAAAGTAAAAATTGTTATAAAACTATAAATTGCTGGGCCGATGAGGTGGCACTAGAGGTAAGGTGTCTGCCTTGCAAGTGCTAGCCAAGGAAGGTCCACAGTTCGATACCCCAGTGTCCCATATGGTCCCCCCAAGCCAGGGGCAATTTCTGAGCACCTAGCCAGGAGTAACCCCTGAGCATCAAACAGATGTGGCCAGAAAAAAACAAAAAGAACCCCACAAACTATAAATTGAAACTTTAAATTATGCCCATTCATATCCATACATAATCATGATATCTCTATTTCATACAAACTTTCATTTCTCTGACTACATCTTGATGTGCAATTTTATATGTTTAGAGGTATTAATACTGTAGACATTTTTATTTTTTAAGGAACGGCATCACAGATTTGACATAGTTGATTATAATAATTTGTTTCCAGATAAGTGAAAAAAGTTATTGAAAATAAAATTAGAGAAAAAAACAAAGAAAGAAAAAATACAGTAGCAAGCACATTTGAGAAAATTAGAAAAAATACAGTAGCAAGCACATTTGAGAAAATTATTGAATCTCTTATGAAATGTTTAATACAATGATAGAAGATTCAGTAAGCTGTTGTCCTTAGCTGTCCATTCCATTAAATTGGGATGTTCTTTTAGAGTTGATAGCATCAAATAAATGAAGTTGCCTAGAAATTCAAGCACTATTACTGACAGTATGACTTTTAGGAAGATGTACTCAGTTGCCAGACACTCTAAAAAAAGGAATCAGGGGGAAAGGTTCCCACACTCACTCCAGAAAGCCTTGGTGACATCCTCCCCCAAGCTAGCATACTTGAAGTGTGGTCAGATTGGTGTTCCAAAGAGAATTGTAGAAGGCCAGTGATGAGGCAGGGCCATTGGGGTCATGATGATTCTGGGTCAGAAAGCATGGATTTGTTAGAATGAGGCTTGATCCTCTCATCTTCTTCCAAAAGGCTTGTTCTTTGCTGCTTGCACCAGGGTAGCCATAATCATCACAATTCAGATCATATTTGTTCAAAAAAGAGTGAAGTTTGCCCAGTTTGAACATGGTGACTATGTTTGTGGTCATGATTCAAAGTTAGACTTTTTTACTTCCAATATGGGAGTTCAAACTTAGCTACATATTTGTACAAATTACATAAACTGATACTTAATCTAAATTCTGGAATACTTTAGAAGTATTGTTTTGAAAATTCATAAAATAAAGTCTTAACAGTTAACTCTCAGTAGATGATATCAACATTATTATGGCTATGATTATAGGTTTCTTTATATATTCAATGACAAAACTGTATGTTACTTAAGGGCAAAGCTCATTATCATAATATTTTTGTTTTCCTAAATGTCTAGAAAGTACCATGTTATGTAACTAATGTGTAATAATAAAAATGAACGACAACAAATAAAAATAAGCAATTAGTTATTAACCAAAAGGCACTAAAATACAAGAAAATCTCTGCTTCAAAGAGTAAGATCAGAGAGGGTTGGTGTAATCAGGAAAGGATCAATGGCAGGTGGAAAACCAAAAATTTACAGTGAAAGCACTTCTAGATAGCACAATATTGAACAATAAAAGTCAATTGTTGAAAAAAGAATATTATTTAGAATTATATTTTGAACTAAATGAAGTTTTTTAAAAATAAGCTACTTAGCTTTATAATATCATCTTGTAATTTAAAGCTCTTTATTAAAATACCACTATATTTAGAATGCAAACAGAAATAGAAAAATGTGATTTTTATCTAAGTTTATAGTAGTAGCAACTATACATAAGCAATAGTATTAGTACTCATAAACATAATTGTTAAGTATATATTTTGATCTAATGTCTTACATTCAGAATTTAATTTTAGAAACAGTAATTAAAATTATAAAAATTTTTGTGCAATAGTAATTTTTCCATATATTTGAACTTATTAGAAACTTTGCATTTTTACCAATATAACCTATTAATAATTCATTATTCTTAAGGAAGGAGAGAAAACTATTATAACAGAATAACTGTTCTAATATCTTATTATTCTGATATTCTAAGGACTGCTTCTACAAAAAAATTTAAAAAATCCCTTCATATATCCACCTATTCATTCTCCAAAATTACTTTTATTATACAAAATGAAAATAGTTCTATGTCTAATTGAGAATAAGTCAGAGTGTACTTGTGTTATTGCGTCACCCAAAATACTGAAGGAGATGTATCCAAAAAAATTATTTATTTATTTATTTATTAATTAAAGTAAATTTGTGATAATTAATTACTGTATAATTTTAGCCTATGTAAAGAAATTTATGGCATTTAATAAAATATAGTATACTCCTTTTCTCATTTATGTAACTAAGTTTTACACTGTCCTCACAAATGTACTGCATTATATTTTTATTTTAATTGAATCTTGTGGTAATTATCATGTCTTCCCTGTCACAAAAATTTTTTAAAAATATGTATTAATAATTTTAGATATTTTATAAAATAGGCACCACTTATAGGTTTAAAGAGAATTAAAAAATTAAATATAAGATAAATAAGCCTAGAATAATATAGATTCTTTTAGCCTATGACAGGAAAAAAATTTTTTGGAGGTCACATCTGGCAGTTCTCAAGAGGATAATCCTATTTCTGTGCTCAGAACTAATTCCTGGCAGGCTCCAGGAATGGGATGCAGGGGATCGAACCTGGGTCAGCTGCTTGCAAGGCAAGTGCCCACCCTACTGTACTACAATCCAGCTCCCAAATATTTTTATCCCTCAAAATATTCTACACACTACTTAATTATCTGCTTTAAGTAAAAGTTTGCAATGAAAAAAATTTCAGGTTGTAAATAATAAAAGAAAATAAGACAGAACAATATAACTGAGATGTTAATTCATTATAAAGGTGTATAAGATCCCAAGACAAGCTCAAAGTAAACATATTCTAAATCAAGTAGAATCAAACCATATGTATCACTACTAGGTGCCGACTCAGTGCTGTATGTTGGTAAGTTTGCTCTGTTTGTTAAAAAGTAATTTTAGGTGCTGGAGCAATAGGGCTAGAGGTAAGGTATCTACCTTGCAAGCCTAGGATGGACAGCAGTTGGATCCCCTATTGTCCCTTATGGTCCCCCTAAGCCAGGAGCAATTTCTGAATGAATAGCCAGGAGTAACCCCTGAGTGTCAAGAGGTGTGCGCCCTCCAAAAATGTTATTTTAATGTTTCTTGCAAAACTGGCTTCAAAGCAATGATTTCCCTAAGCCGTTACCTGTTCATGAAGTTCTGTATAGTTCCCTCAAATCTGACTGATACTCTATCTACATAGAGTACTTTGTGTGAGGTGTTCATTTTGTTGATTATGTGGTATTATTGTCTTCATTCTGTTATTGCTCTTAGAGTCTCATTTGATAAACCTGGTGTAAAATTATGGGCTATCTTTCATACATAATTTTATTTTAATTTTTTTTAATTTTGCTGCTTTTGATCCTTTGTCTATATCTTTGAATTTTTGTCATCTTGAGTACAATGTATCTTAGAGTTTTTTCCTAGTTGAGTCTATAATTATTTTAAAGAATTTAAAACATATTATTTCTAACTTAATAGTGGGTTTATTAGTACATAGCTTCATTGTAAATTGAGATAGAGACAGATTGCTAGAGATACAGATCTTTCATACTTTTCTCTAGAACTGCGAATAATACACAGAATAAAATTGCAAAACAAGGAATAACCACGATATGTCATTAAATGTAACATGTATTTTTATTGAAATTTTGATAGGAAAAATGTAATTATTAACCAAATCTATTGCCTACATTGTAGCTTTGTATTACTCCCTATATAATCTGTGTACTCCAATTTTCACCCACATTCCAATGACAGGCATCCTAGTCTCACTGTAGTGTCTCGAAAGTCCTAGTTTGTGTGAATGTGTGTGCATGTGATAAATATATCCCTAGAAAGTAACACTTCCCATCCAGGTTTGGATTCTACCATGGGCATTGACTTGCCAGGAGTCTTGTCTCTGAATACCTGCCACCTAAACCTGAACTGGAATGAAACATTAACACATATTAAATACAAATTATAGTGTAATATTAGAAATGTCTATACTCTTTATGTAGTTAAGTCAAGATATTGTGGTTTAAAAATGTGTGGGAACTTGTATCTTGTTTAAACCGATATCTCTATTGCCAATTTTTTTATTTCACCAAAAGTCTGTTTCCTTGATGCTGCCATGATACCAAATAAGGGTTTACTGTATTACTCTGAAGTACAACTATCTAGAGATTTGATGAAATGGTTTGAAATAAAAAAACAAAGGTATCAACCACAAGGTTTACTTTCTTTAGTATATGTAAGAGGGGAGATGATAGGCATACAGTGGTACTCAGAGTCTTCTCTGCTCTAGGAGTCAGCTCATACAGTGTAAGACCCAAGCCCTATACTGCCTTTCCATTCTCTCTAAGACACTGCTTAAAGAGTGAAGTAAACTAATATGAATCTGCAGGGGTAGGTAGCAACTATATTTTGACTGTGTATTGATGGCAGCAGAGTTTCAAACAAATTTATAAGTAATGAAAAATTACTTAATGGTTTTAAAAATATAAGAATGATGTCACTAATTTTTGTATACATGTTGTATGCATACTTGGAGGGTATGAATAAGTGGAGGGGTTGTTAATAGAGAAAAAAAGCATACAAATACTGAGAAAATTGCATCTACATATACAAATTATAAAAATGAAAAGGATAATGCTGGCAGACGTAGCACATTTCAGATGTCTTGCAGACCTAATCCACAATCCAAATGATAGTCTCTATTACAGATGAATAAAGCAAAGGGCAAGTTGAAATATGATTTCCTAGTGGATCACCTAAGTAACTGTAAAGACAAGGATAATTTTTTTATGAGAAGAAAATGCTGTGGAGCAAATTTTAGGCAAAGATTAGAGTCTAAATATTCTTTTGTTTTTAGAACACATCAAGTGATGCTCAGGGTTTACTCCTCGTTTTGCACCCAGGAAGTATTCCTGGCAGTGATCAGAGATGCATATGACCATTTGTCAGGTATCAAATACAGGTTAGCCACATGCAAGACAAATGCACTTCTCATTGTACTATTGTCCTGACCCCAAGACTTTAATTTTTCTTATGAACTTAAGTGGAAATATAAAAGATACAATTACATATATTGATCTGGACTATATAACAAAGAATTCATATGGAATGTTTATTTGAAACTTATCAGACAGAGATATTTTTTAATGACTTAAGGCAGGAGGTCACCAAGTGAGGCGGAGAAAGGGGCCAAGACAGAACTCTAATCTAATTTAATCGAATTAGAAAATCTAATCTCTGGTGAATGAGGAGAGGAAAAACTATGGTAAAAATGCAGTAAAGGTGTAAAACAGATTTGTTCAAAGTTATATTATTTTCCTGTATAATACTGGAATGTCTCAAATTAATTTTGAATAAGTAAGGTTAGAGAAAACTAAAGCATGGCAATATTCCTCTCATCTATTATTCCTGAGAACAAAAGTTCTTAGAGACATGATAAATTATTCAGAGAAACCTAATTTTTTATTATATTTATACACATATATAACCAATAAAAGTATCAGATGACACTTAAGTGTCCTTAATTTATATTACTCAGAGTAATTCAAAAGGGGGAAAATTCATGAAGCAATTTCCCTTTATATCCGAACCTTCATTTATTGATGTTATGATTATATTTTGCAAAATAGAGTATTTTTTAGGTTATTCAATTATTTACTGAAAGAACAAAAGCTCTGGGGCTGGCGAGATAGCATGGAGGTAAGGCGTTTGCCTTCCATGCAGAAGGACAGTGGTTTGAATCCTGGTATCCCATATGATCCCCCATGCCTACCAGGGTCAATTTCTGAGCATAGAGCCAGGAGTATCCTCTGAGTGTGCTGGTTGTGACCAAAAAATAACAAAACAAAACAAAACAAAACAAAAAAAGAAAAAAAGCTCTATACTACACCAACAAATTAAAGCTGGAGAGATAATACAAACAGGAGGGCATATGCATTGAAAGTAGTTGCCTTGATTTGATCCCTGGCCCCACATATATCTCCAGAACTGCATATGGAGTGATCCCTGCGCACAGAGCCAGAAATTCCCCAGGTCCAAATCAAAAAATCAAGAAAGTTAAAGTCAATAAAGAAAATAGTACCTTATAATTATTCTAATTGTACTTATCACTGCAATGTCACACTCACATTTATACAATAATCTATAGTCAATAATAGAAAAAAGGTTACCTTTGAAAGTAAAAATTAATAAAGCCTATAACTCAAACTCAGATTATAATCTCAAAACTCCTAAAGAGTCATCAGGTATAGATGAATTGCTTACCACAGCATACAAATGGAAATCAGAGACATACTAAGACTGAAAACTTGGAGGTAATGTCAGATCTTTCCTCCATTTCCATTCTGCAAACTTCCAAAAAGCATAGGTTGGTATGATGAGTAGATATTAATGCTGTCCTGGTATTAATTATACAGTAATAATATGAGATGGAAAAGGAAAATTTGCACAAGAAGATATGAAATTGTAAAATATAGGACTTGATGATTTTTAAATTATTTTCTATAAAATACATAAAAACTTTTAAACAATGAATTTCCCAGTAGAACACAATTCATTTATCTGAGTAGTACAGTGGAAGCAATTATTCTTTGCTGATATCTATAACAGAAATTGCCTGAGTTTCTATAATGTTATCTTCCTAGGTGAACTGGAGCAATATACCAAAGGAAGAACATTAAGTTGGTTTAAGTAGTAGTTATAAAGAATAACACTCAGAGAATTATTGCTAGGTATTCCCCTGTATTTCAGGAAGAAAAAGAAAATTGACGTTTTTATTAGCATTAACAGATACAGTTAATAGTTTATTGTCTTCCTCCAAAAATGACTATGTCAAAATCCCCAGATAATGTGAGTATATTAAATTATCTGGCAAAAGGAATTAAGACTGCCTATGTAATAAAGGATACTAATAATCTGATCTTAAAATATAAAAAATATACTATATTGTTGGGAAGATTTATGGTAATAGAATGTAACTAAGAAAAAAAACTGATAAACTGGTAAATTTGTAAACTGGTAGCTTTGAATATTGAAACTGGGCCATAACTCAAGACATAAGGATGATTTCTAAAAGAGAACAAAAAATTGGATTTTCTTTTGAAGTCTCTAGAAATTAGCAAAACCCTACTGACCCTGTCACTTAGATGCTCCTGACTTATCAATGCTTGAATGTTGGAGGTTTTACTGCTTTAAATAATTAACTTTAAGGTAATTCCTTACAAGAGAAATATAAAATGTGTACAATAATCTATTTTGATGAGGTATAAAGGTTCCTTGTTGGTTAATGAAAATGAATTCATTTTTTATAAACAGAAGGTAAAAACTCCCAAGGATCAAGCACCAAACCTAATCATAACTTTAGCAGCTTTGGATTTATTTACAATCTGTTTCATCAAATTAGAGGCCCAATTGAGAATAAGTGAGGATTTATGAGATGAACATTTAGTTTCATGCCTCAACCAACTTGATAATCAGATAATCCTAAATTTTATGCCTGAACAGTAAGTACAACCCCTCCTGATTGGAAATGCCTCTCATTTTCCTCTTGCTTGATGACTACAGAGGCAAAAGTTCTCTGTGAAATGCCATGATCCCCTCTCAGGATTTTCTACCACCTCCTTTACTGAGCCTGCAAAGGGATGAAAGGGACAATGGTTCACTTTGTCCACTTTGTCGACAGGAGCCACAGGATATAATAAATACTGTTAGCAATGTGAGCAGTGTACTGTTGTGCATGTCGGTGAATGTTGTCCAACAGAGGATGGAACATACAGTTGGAACATTCACTGATGCAGACCTCTGATGATCATGACTATATTTCTTTCCCACACAACCTCTTCCTCACCCCTGTAGAGAATCCAATAATCAGGGTCATGTTCAAAATAGCCCAGTCATGGAGTGTGAAAATTGTTGAGGAAGGAAAGGCATTGCCCCCTGAAGGAAGTGGATTTGTTCAATATGAACTACCAGGAAACTAGAGAGGTAAGCAAGGAAAGAAATATATATTTATACCGAGGATGCTAGATTATGATGATGAATATTACAAAGCTGGGCAAAGGAGAATAATTTTTATATTTAAGCCACCTTTCAGTCATAAAGGATTTGTTCACATCAAGCTCACAAGTAGTACAATAACAATATTGCTAGGAAAGCTCTACACATTTGATTTGCAAGCAATACACCTTATTAATTACACCAGAAAGAAAAGACATATTGTAACACGTGGTAGAAATAGGATCTAAAGTAAAGTGTATTCATTATAAGGGACAATTCTAATAAGGAAATAAATTTGTGCTCTTACAATCGCTTTTTATCCCCCAGACCTTTGTTATAGTCACAAGAATTGTTATCCTAAAACACAAATTTGGTGACTTAAAGAAAATGTTATTTTCTTACAGTTTTGGGTTCTAGGTCACCAGCAGGATTGAGTCACACATAAAATAACACAGCCTAATCTTTATTTTAACTGGTACATATTCTAGGTACATGTTTAAATTTACTCCCAAGAGAGCCTGAAGAACTCTCTCAACCAAGGATTTTCTGAGTATGCAATCTACCCAAACAGGATCACTTATAATACTGCATAGAACAAAGTGACCTACGGAAGAAAAAGTACAAAAATTGTATGTTATTGAAATCAACTAGTACTACCCCTTTACATACTATTCAAACGCATCTGACATGATACATTGAAAAACTAGCCTTTTGAAGCAGAAACTATATATATTATATATATTAATTTAATATGATATTATACAATATATTATAATAAAATTATATATTATATATTACATATAATGTGTAGTATCTTGGAAATCACCTCAATAGATTACATGGCAGTTCCAGTATGTAAGATACCCAAATAACCATTTTGAGAGTGGGTCTCTAAGAAGTAGTATCTCCATGAGACCAATTTTGTTTCATCCCTAACAATCCACATGGAATATTTATGCTTCCTATTCTCATAATTTTAACACATGCTGTTATCTAGGGAAGAACATTTTATCTAGGAGAAAAGTAAGTGACTCAAACCCTTATGATTTATCACTTAGTGTGGGCTTTTAATGCAGAAGGCCAATTAGAGTCATCTTTCAGTAGAAATAATTAAACTAGTTTAGAGAAAAGTAAAACAGCTACTGTGCAGTGTACAAGAAAAATATATCTTCCACAGGTCACTGTCCTATGTTCTCCTGCCTATTTGGGCAGCAGATTGACATATATACTATTTGTGTCCTGGGAAGTCACTTCCCAGGATCTTAGACAATGGGGGTCAGTTCTTCAGGCCTACTATGCAGCTCATTAGTTCTATGAGCTGAAATCAGGGAGACATAAATTTGATGGCAGAAAAGGGGAGTGATATGTATCTGTAATAGTTCCGAGACTTGGAGCAATAAAAGGGGCTGAAGTTTATCCTACTCCTTCTTATAGGAGTATTTTACATATAAACAAAAGCCTTCTTCTAAAAAGACATTTCCCAAATGGGATGCTTACTATTTAAACTCTTGATTTGAAATCTAGAAGATGAACACATCTTTTGCCTGAAGACATTCAATTTCCCCAAATTGGGAAAATTGTGAGTGGCTAGGACTAGTACTCACCCTAGTACTAGGCACTCACAGCTAAATTCCTCCCAAGATTTGCCTTCAACCAGAGAGATAATGACTCTTCAACAGAGTCAACCATACAAGTAAAGAGAGAAATGATTGACCTTTCTTCCATTTGTTTCTAGCTTCACAGTATGTTGGTCTCTCTGCTTAAGATAGTATAGCAACTGAAGCACAGTTCATCTTTTATTTTGTTTAATCCATGATTTCTTTCATTCTTGTAGATGATATTCCCAGCAACTTTCAAAATAAGCTCTATGGATATAAATATCAGGGTCACTTTTTTTAGAAAGTCAATTTAGGGCAGGAGTGGTAAACATTTTTCTGCCATGGGTCATTTGTATATTTATAAGATCATTTGAGGATCTTACAATAGACACAGATGGGCTACAGAGAGAACACAAACATTTGTGTACCAAGGACAGATCACATGAGTTCTTTGGCCTTAAAGGGTCAATAGAATAAATGTTACACACCTCTGATTTATGACATATAGATAGCTTATTTGACTTAATCCATCCTGCTAATGTTAGCAACACTGGGTGTGGCCCAAAAACCAATAAAAAATTACAACATAATATATAATATTGATGATTAAGTGTTTTTGAAACTTGTTTTACAGAGCCAGGAATAACCCCTGAGGGCTGTTGGTGTGACCCCAAAACAAAACAAACAAACAAAAGAAAGCATTCACTAGTGAATTTAACTAGGCCTGGGTTTTTCCTTTTGGAAAGCCTTTTAATTACCATCTCAGTTTTCTCAATTTCCTTAATAGTGATAGGCCGTGAACCAACAATTATTCTGTAATAACAAAAATATTTTAGTTGATTGTATCTACTTCTAGATCAATATTATGAGTGGTCTAACACCTGTTCCTACCCACACAACTTAAAATTTAATCCCCCAGAGCAGAGCACATTAATACATTGAAAGTTTGCTTTACTAGTTTTCATTACTTGATCTACAACTAGCTTTTCATATGTAAAGATGCAGAACATGTCCTTAATAATGGTCATAATAATTTTGGGGGAATGAAGTTATTTTTGGTAAATGAAAAGCAATGAACAGTTAAGCCACTAAATAGTACTGATAGAAATTTTAGAATAGTCTTCAAAATATCTGGACTTTAACTTTTGTCAAAACTGAAAATATTTAAATAAAATTTTGAGATTCAAAACGTATTTATTTACTTAGTTTTCTTATTCCAGTTTCCTAAACAATAAATGACATTAATAATTGAATAATATTCAGTGTTCAATGAAATGATAAAATTACATGTTAAATTTACAAATTTCATTTAGTAAATTAGTGTGAGTCTTAGGTATATAATTTTATACCTCAGATAGTAAAAAGTATTGGCCACTTTCATCAAATAGAGCACACATATAAGACAAAATAAAATACAAAAGTTAAAAATGTATACAGATGTAATATTAATGAGTAAATGTGCAACATAAAGGGGGTCGGAATAGTGTAAGGGGGAGGACATTTGCCTTGCACACACTAGCCTAGGATGGAGTGCAGTCCAATATCCCATCTGGTCCCCCAAGCCAGAAGCGATTTCTGAGCACATAACCAGGAGCATCACTGGGTGTTAGCATCACCGGGTGTGGTCCAAAAACCAATAAAAATTACAACATAAAATATAATATTGATGATTAATTATTTTTGAAACTTGTTTTATAGTTTTTAACATATTCCTATACAAAGACTAACAATTTATTTTTCTGAGATTTGATGGTAAAATGGATGATAATTCATGCCATTTGATAATTTAATGATTATGTTCCATGTAATAAAAGTCATACCTTTGTAGCTCAAACATTTGGATCAATTATCATTGTTAGAGTAAAATTTTTAATAGATTTTACAGGTTTTTAAAGATAATGGAGTAAACAGGGTGCTTGCCTTGTATGCAGCTGACCCAGTCTTAATATCAAGCACCACAAGCTCCTAAGCACTGCAAGAAAAGAACCCTGGTCATAGATCCAGGAGTAAGCACTGAGCACTAGTGGGGTCCATAAACAAGGATAAGAACAACAACAGCAAGAACAACAACAACAACAACAACAACAAAAACCAATGGCATCTCCATGTTGTTCTTTTTTTTTGTTTGTTTTGTTCTTGGGTTTTGGGGTCATGCCCAGCTATGCTCAGGGGTTACTCCTGGCTTTGTGCTCAGAGTGATTCTCCTAGCAGGCACAGGGGACCATAGGGGTTGCCAGGATTCAAGCCACCATCTACCCTGTATTGGCTGCATGCAAGGCAAATGCCCTACCACTGTGCTATCTCTCCATGTTCTTAAAATAAAATAAGAACCGTCCATGTTCTTAAAATAAGCAGAGCTGACTAAATTCAGTAATACTGATTCTGTTACTGAACAGAATGAAAGAATTCCCATTTGTAAAATGGGAGTGTTTAATATACTTTCAGGACACGGACTCTTGCAGCCCAGATTGAATTGAGGAGTTAAAGTTCCAAAGGCTCAACTGCCTCAGAAAATGGGGTGGGGGAGTTAGTAGTTAAAGAACACATCAGCTACTTAGAAATGCATGACACTACAGCAGAATATAATACCTTTTCTGTTCTCTCTTGAAATGGTTTCCTATCGAAGCAGTTTTCTGTATCAATCACTCATAGCTGAGATGGGTACAGGGTAATACTATATTAAACAATAACAGCATATCAAAAAAAGCATAGGAAAATGACTTTTATGGTCGCAAATGCTGTAGCTAAAAGCCTAAAACAAATCAGTAAACTGCACTAATTTGTAAGCTTTGAGGTTTGAGGAACTCACTGGCAGCTAGGAGAAAGGCTGAGCTTGTAATCAACTGTCCTCTTGAGCCCAACAAGATTTTCATGAAAAAAGAAACCTGCTGATATAGTTTCTTCAATTAAATCTGTGCAAAAAAATATATCCCAGCAATACCTGTAAGAAGCACCATGCAGAAAATCAGGCCAAATTTGGTACTTAGACTATCACTCTACCTGGATCAGTGATTGTTAATCATCTGGGGGAGGGAAAGTGATACACTTGACAGCCGTTATTTATTTTTTTTTGTAAGCATAGGGCTGCTATGCTATATGAAGAACTATAACTGTTTCTGCAGAATAGTTCATAGAGTCATATCAGCACTTTTACAGGTCACTAATTATGAATAAGATTAAAATATCCTATCAGTAGAAAAATAAAGTTATGCCAGAAATAGGTTTCTCAGTAGAGGCATTCATTTAAGGAGAAAAACATTCAAAGTCACATCTTTCTTTTTCCAAAAAAAGAAACCTCTATATGTAAAAGGATTGACATTACCTAGAAATATGTAACTTCTAAGGCAGAAGGCTATAATTTATCATTTTCCTTTCAAACATATATTGTTTAGAGGATAAGTTTCATGGCACAATATTAGCAAGCTAACGTGCATATTTTAATCTTAATAGGTATCAAACAAATATATGCATATAAGATTAGTGACATGAATTAGAACATAAGAGTTTTACTTTTACATGCATTTCCTATTTGATTCCTGATTCAGCCATGAACAGAGTAAATTCATGGAGTAACATAAATTTTGAATTTTAATCTTATCATATATTAATATGATTAGAATATGACATAATGTTACATAAACTTCCAGCACAAGGTGTAACATATGGTAAATAACTTGACAAAAGACAATTTATTAACAGTTTAGTATAGCCAACACTTGATTTTTGGCAATAATTTCTTGAAATTTAACAGATAATCATAACAACAACATTGTCTGTGGTATGTATTTTTATGACCCCAATTTCAATGCATTTCGATTTTGATGCTCTGCAACCTTAAGCATAAAAAGAGAAAAGACCTCTCTAAAAAGTCCTGATTAGTAGAATGCCAAATATGGTTCTTTAAGTATTTGTCTGGACTTGAGTCAGCAGTACAGTGGGGTACGGTTCATGCATACCTTGCATGCAATTCATATGGTCCCCTGAAGCCACAAGGAAATTATTCCTGAGTGGCAGAGCAAGGAGGAATCCCTGAGATCCACTGGTTGGTGGACCTCCCCCCCAACATACACCAACACACACAAAAGAAAACTAAATACCAGATTCTGAGCTTCAGTCATGTACATCACCACAACAGAGGTGAAATAAATTGGCACATAGATAATTGCTATGCAGATGATATTTCTCCCTCACAACTGCACCAAAAGAGAAGAAATGTGAATTTCTAGAGGTATTATAAACTGTTGAGTATTGAAAAAGTTATTACAAAAGATAATTTCAAACAAAATGAGGGGTTAGAGGGATATAGTACAATGGGAAGGCCATTTTCCTAGCACATGGCCAAATTTGGTTTAACCCCCAGGCATTTATAATGTACCCAGAGCACTACTGGGAATGATCTCTGAGCATTAAGACAAGAGTGTGAATAACTAGGTGTGTCCAAAAGCAAACTTTTTATTTTTTTGTAGAAAAAAATAAATAAATATGTAAGATGTGAGGACTCATGCCCCACTGTAATATTGAATCAGAGTCAGCTTTTGCCAAAAGAAGCAGATATGTAATCCAATTCTTGAATGATAGCCCTAAATAAAGCTATTATCCAGTGAGGATCTTCCCTAAAATCCATATAAATATATATTATAATTATATCAAATTGCTGACACTACATAAAAATATATATTCATTTATGGTTTATAGAAATTAGATATAAATTTTTCTCTGAAGAGAAGATAAAGCATATTTCTTTTTTTCTTTTTTTTGGTTTTTTGGGCCACACCCGTAATGCTCAAAGGTTACTCCTGGCTATTGTGCTCAGAAGTTGCTCCTGGCTTGGGGATCAGATGGGATGCCGGGGGATCGAACTGCGGTCCGTCCTAGGCTAGCACTGGCAAGGCAGACACCTTACCTCTAGCGCCACCACGCTGGCCCCAGATTAAGCATATTTTCAGATACTTTGCATATACATAGATAATTGCCATTATAAGTAGTGGGGCTTTAAGAGTGAAATCATGAAGATCATAGTAAGCAGAAAGGAAGGCCACTTTAACTTCAAATGTGACAGTTGGAGGGATGGTTGGGCAGATAGGCAATGGAAACAATCAGAGACACATAGCCTCTGAGTAAAAAAGGTAGATAATTTCAGGCTAGAGTCCCTGGAAATTTTCTTGTCTGGTAAGTAAAGGAAAGATTCTTGAAAACCTTTTCTCCACACAGTGCTGTCACTGTATCGCTTGTGGGAATGATCATGATAGAAGAGAGCTGCATCTTCGCAAACAATTTTTAGACAGCTCTTTTTGATGATGTAAACAAAATTAACCAAAATTTGCGTTGTAAATAATTATGAAGACAAGTGTTGCAAGTCAATTTAGCAGTTCTATTACATGGAAGGAGTACTGATGAGATAATCCAGTTATGAAACACAAAAACTGAAAATTAAAGGTAATGAGAAGAATTATTAAAAAAGAAAAAGCATCAAGAAGCAAAGTTTTCTAGAATAAAAATATTACCTATAAAATGATTTTTATAACTTTTGTATTGAGTTTCAGTCACACAATGTTCCAATATCCATTTTTCCACCAGTATACAGTCCCCAAACCAATAAACTTGAAAACAGGACAATCAATTCTGAGATTCTGAAGTTGACAATTTCTTAGGGCCACAGATATTAGTAGAGTCTATAAGGCTCTTGCCTTTTATACTGCTGACCTGGAATCTATCCTGGAAAAAATGTTTAAATGATTTATAAATGATTAAGCCTGTGAAAATTAACAATTCTGATCACTTTGGGATCAAGTTTACACAAATATGGAATATCTCCTGATAAATTTCCATTGTCCCTGATTTTAATTTTAAAGACAATTATAAGTATTTTTATACATATGTACTTGATTTATCCACATGGGTGATTTATTTTTCATACTTATATTTTTCAATATGGCAACATATTGAAATTTTTTTATTTTTTATTTTATTTTTTATCCTTGATACAAAAAGATTTATAAGCACAAGATATCTCTATATAACTTATGTAAGTAAACATATTCTCATGATTACAAGGTTAGATTACACTAATATTATTGAAGCTATTAAATGATTGATATGAATTTCCTCACCACCAATACTTCTCCGTTAAGACATAGAAGGATAAACTCCAATACTACATGGTTTGATTGAAAGAATCTAACCCAAGAAGCAATACAAACTATAATGTAGACAAGATGCAACATCATATAACATTCTCATTGCACTGATTATTATAACATTGTTTTAAAATACATAGAAACAAGGAGGTAGTTATAGAGTGACATGGCCTGACATGAAGAATTATATTTAATTCCAACATGCAAAAACAAAAACTGGAGTAATATAGTTGTATAGTAGATAAGAGCTTGTCACACAGTCAGCTAACATGGATATAATCCTTGGCACCATATATCATTCTCTAATTTCTGCAAGGAATGAACTCTATGTACAGAGCCAGAAGTGAGTGCTGATCACCACCTGGTATTGCATAAACTCCAAAATATAAAATTTAAAAATTAAGATATAAAATTGAAACTATTCCTTTTTTTGTTTTATTTTTTTTTTTTGAGTCAAACCTGGCAGCACTCAGGGATTACTCCTGGCTCTACGCTCAGTAATTGTTCCTGGCAAGCTCGGGGGACCATATGGGATGCCGGGATTTGAACTGCATCCTTCTGCATGCAAGGCAAACACCTTACCTCCCTGCCATCTCTTTGGGCCCCATGAAACTATTCTTGGGGCCTGAATGATACCACAGTAGAAGGGCATTTTCCTTGCAAGCAGCTGACCTGGGATGGATCCAGGTTTAATCCCCAGCATCCTGTATGTTCCCCTCAGCCTAAAAGGAGCAATTTCTGAGTGCAGAGCCAGGAGTCACCACAGACCACTGCTGCTGGGTCATTTACATCTGAGTGAATTGGTTATCTCCCTTATCTCAGGTACATTTCCCATTGAAGATGAGAATACTAGCAGGTACAATGTAAAGATAAGAAATAGCTAGGAATATATGATATCTTTTAGAAATTGTGACCAGTGGGAAATTGTATAGCTTCTGGGAAGATTTAGTTTAATTTCTGATAATTTCAACGAATTTTGTATAATTGCTATAGGTAATACTGTGGCTCTAATACATATAGTTATGATTGTAAGAAACTCAAGGAACTTACAAATTAATTGAGGAGATAAAAGCCAAATAGAAAAACAAATAAAATACTCTGTCTATGATAAGATAATGCATTGGGTGTTATAGTTGAAGAAAACTTGAAACAATTTTGTACACACGGAGATGAGACTTGCAAATAGACTGGCAAAAATGCAGAGGGAGGAAAGAGCCTGATTACAGTTTGTACTTTCATAGTAAAAAAGAATAGCAATGCAGAAAGAAAAACGACCTTGCAGTTGTGTATGAAATTTGAAACTATCACTTCTTGCATCAAAGTTACAAAATTTACTACCATGAATGATAATCTGGTTCTTTTTTTTTAATAATTTTATTGTGACCAAAAGTGAATAATAAATCTTTCACAGTAATATTTAAGGTACATAGTGACAATTAATCAGGGCCATTTCCATCACCAGGGTTGTCCTCCTTCCACCCTTTTTCCCCAGCATGTGTCCCATATCTCCCTCCTTTGGCCCCCGGAGTGCTAGTGTAACTGTTCCCCTCTGTGTACAACTTTTTTGTAGATAGGCTATTGATTCTGTTGCCATTGACTTTGAGTTTGGTGTTTAAATCTGATCATTTTTTATTTCCACTCTGGTCCTGGTACCATTCATTCTTATTTCCCCCTTAATTTATGAGTCAGAACAAGATGGTTCAAGTTGTGTGGTTTTCAAGTTGTGTGTTCTGCTGGAAGAAGACAAAAAAAAACATACCAAAAAAAATCCCCAACAAACAACAGTAAAAACAACAACAACAACAACAACAACAAAACAGTAACTATCAAACAAGAAAAAGCATCCAGCAACAACAAATAAAACACCAAATAATAACCACAAGAGTGAAAATGGAAGAAAAGGGGTTAAAAAAGAAGAAAAAAGATTTAAAAAAAAACAGGAAGGAGTACTGGTGTGTCAAGGTTTTGTGCTTCTATTTTTTTTGCTTAGGCACATTAAGTATTGGGGAAATAAAAAAGTGAATCTCCTTGGCCTAAGAGATTAAGGGTTTCTCCACCCTTGAAACATACTGCCATGGGAACAACTACTGGCTCTGTACATGCTTATTAGGACTTGTACAAAGATCAAGATCTCTAATTCCAGAGGTCCTACTTTGACAACTAAGACTGACCAGAACTTCTGGAACCATAATGAAGACTATCCTAAGGCTTTGGCATAAGATCTGAGCAAACAAGACTACTTATTACAGAAGACTGATTACAACAACAATGATGGAATAGAACTTCTAGAACAGTAAAGAAAGACTTTATCCTAGACTTTGTCCTATGACCTGTGCAAATGGCCAAGATCTCTAGCTACAGAAGCCTGATTTTATCATCCACAAATGAGGGAAAAATTTTCTGGTAATATAATTCTTAAGGACAACTGGTTCTATTTAAAAAGTTCCTATACCTCTTCACTTTCTTTTTCCAGAAATTAGGAGAAAAAAACCTTTCTGAAAATGTCATTAGGTAAAGGTGACCTTAGATACTTTTGTATTTGTCCATTTAATAAACAAAATTAAATTTACCTCAGAAAAATATTGTTTGATTTTTCATTAAAGAACATCCATATTTTTCTTATAGCCATTTCAGAATAGCATCTACTTTCTTATTCATCTTAGAGAGCTCAGCTGTCTTTTTGTCTTGCTTGGAAGCTTAGCTATGAACAAACTCTTCTTTCAGACAGATACATCTCCTTACCCACAAAATCATTGTTATTATTTTCCTGTTATTTTTATCTTTACCATTGTCATCACAATGAAATTTGACAAGAAATATATTGCTTGTCAACCATACCAGAGTCATTTATTGGAAAAAGCAGAAACACTTTATGCAAAGTTGCAGAGGTAAAATATTAAAAAACAAAGGAAATAAGTTGCATTATAATTCTAATACTTTGATTCCATCATAATGTTCCCTTAACATGATATATTTATAATGAAAACATAATAGTAAGAAAAAATATTTTGTAATTTAGAATTCTCTACTTACAAAGTTCTTGAACTTGTACAATTTGAGTTATGACACGGAAATCATGTTTTTTACTAAATTTAATCAATATATCAATGGTAAATGAAATAAACCTTTTAAGAGAAAGACTGGATATAGAATAGTATATTAGAAAGAAAAATAGAAAAAGTGCAGTGCAAGACAGCATAGTTAAGTAAGTACAAGTTGGGGTTTGAGACATAGTATAGCTTGTAGGTACTGGTCTTATATGCTGCTCACCTGAATTTGACCCCCAGTACTGACTATGGTCTCCCACACTCTACAAGGAGTAATTACTGTCCAAAATAAGAAGTAAGCCCTGAGCACAGGTGATTGTGCAATCGAGATCACACCGAAAATAATGTATGTAATCTTTTAAAATAGAAAATAAATATATAAACTGCATGCCCTAATATTGAAACATGAAGAAGTCCAGTTACTTGAAAAAATAAATAACCCAATGAAATTACCTTGACAGTAGAGAAAAATGATTTTTGAAATTTCTTCATATAAAAAAAATCTCACAAATACTATAGAACTACTATATGACTCACATAAATATAAAGCCATAATCATTATTGTATCTCAAATGAGTTGTATAATTTCATAACATGAGAGTTTTTTCTAACATACAACTGTATAATTTTCTAGGGTCACAAGTTTAACAACTGGATTTGAAAATATATATTTGAAAATATATAGATTTCTAGTAATTAGTATTAATATTTATTTTTCTGTCTCTTCTAGTATCATACTTATATTATTATCTCTTAAATTAAAGTAAATTGATTTTGTAGGGGTATTCAGTAATTACAATGGAGCAAATAAACTGTTCACCTTATAATATCTATATATATATATATATGTATTAAAACCTGACTTTGGTTGTCCTTCCAATGTAGGCAAATATACTACTAAGATCATATCCAATGCATAAGTCATGTATTGACTACATAATACTTATATTTTTAATTTCATTTTTATTTAGGACTCAGGGGTCTCAAACTCAATTTACCTGGGGGCCGCAGGAGGCAAAGTCAGGGTGATCCTTGAGTGCAAAGTCAGTAGTAAGCCTTGAACATTGTGGGGTATGACCCAAACAACTAAAACAAAACAAAACAAAAAAAGATTCCTCTAGGGCAGGGCCACAAAATGTTCTATGGAGGGCCGCAAATGGCCAGTGGGCCATGAGTTTGAGACCCCTGATTTAGGTCATACCCAGGTGTGCCTGACTCTGTGTCCAGGGATCCTGCTAGGCTCAAGAGACCATTTGGGCTGCCAGAGATTAAACAGGTGTTGTCCATTGTATTCTCTTTCCATCCTACCATCATCCCCCAAAACAGTCTTTTAAATTTTAGAAGTTAATTAATGGAAGTATTTTCCTTCCATGACTTGATTGGAGGACACTTTCCATCTATTATAAGTTACAGAAATCTTAATATATTAATCTTAATTTATTAATATTATATTAATATATATTAACTATATTAATCTTAATCTGAATTAACTATAAGTCATTTTCTATCACACCTCTGCTCCAAGTACTCCAATGCTGCTTAAATCTTTCAAAACATTCATTTTCAATGAACATTACCTTCCCATATCAATGTCTCTTAAACTTTTTCTTAAAATTCGTAGTGCTTCTTAAACTATTTTTAAATTTATCACTGTATGTTAAACTTTTCTACTTCATACTCTCTTCCCACAGAAAACTTTTTATGTGACCCCAAGTATATAGTAATGAAATGGCTATAAATGTTTTGTAATAATGACTAAATAAATTTATTTTTAAACAAATTATTAAAATTTTTAGCAACTTTTAGTGATGTGTCTCCAAGTGAGTCATGCCCATTAGAAGAAGTTAGTCCCAGGAGGATCCTAATCCTGTACCAAACCATGGTGTTATTTCTTCATAACTGACTGACCTCATGACTTCTTAACTCTATTTCAGATACATTGATTTTTTTTTTAATTGAATGGGGTCTAACCTGGCAGCACTCAGAGGTTACTCCTGTCTCTGGGTTCAGAAATCACTCCTGGCATTGACCAGAGAACCATTTTGAATGATGGGGATCGAGCCCCTGTAGGCCAAATGCATGATGGTTCCAGTGCTAATTTTCTTATTTTTTTTTTATCAAATCAAATTCACCTCTAATACAGATCCTTTGTATTTATTGTTTCCTCTGCTTGAAAAACTCATTTTCCTACAAAGTTAATGGTTTACATTTTAAATTCAGCATAGCAGTTTTAGCTCTGTTTTCATGTTTGCAGATCTGACATACAATTTTCAATATTATATAATTATCAACAGTATGTCCAGATAAGATAAACAGTCCATTTTACTGCCACACACGAACTTTCAGAAATGATTTTTAAACTAGTAAAACGTTTTGTATCACTCTTCTATAAGTGTACACATACCTAGAATTTACATTATGACCCTTGGAGTTATGTTTAATTTGTTACCCTAAATTTAGTGCAATTGAAATACAATATAATTTAAAATGTCAACAATAGATACCATTAGTATCATAAACTTTCATCTTATCAATGTTAAGGAAAATATTAAAACAAATTTCAATAGTAAGTTGAGAATAAAATGAATACAAATAACCCTTTTATTAGAAAAGGGAGACTATATAAATTTAAATTTAAGAATTAAAATAAAATACACTTTTAAATTTATATCAAATAAATATAATCTATCAAAGTAGTTGAAATACATGTCTGAGGAACCTACATTTTTACTTTTCCTGGTGATAATTTTATGGCAATCTTTGTCGCCAAAGTGTTTTTCTTGACTTTTATTATAATGGTACCACGATTTTTTTTACTCATCATAGATTTAAAATAATATATATCCTTTAATATCTTAATTGACAAAGATTAATGAGGGAAACCACCTATCTAATATTACCCTACGGTCCAGATAGTTCATTGGGCATAAAGAGCTCAGGTCTTAGAAAATAAATGAGCAGGGTCTAAGTGATAGCACAGCTGTAGGGTGTTTGCCTTGCAAATGGCCGACCCAGGACAGACTTGGGTTCATGCCAGGCCCCCATATGTTTCCCTGAAGACTGCCAGGATCAATTTCTGAATACAGAGCCAGGAGTAACTCCTGAGAACTGCTGAGTATCGCCAGAAAATTAAAAGAAAGAAAGAAAAGAAAGAAAGAAAGAAAGAAAGAAAGAAAGAAAGAAAGAAAGAAAGAAAGAAAGAAAGAAAAAGAAAGAAAGAAGAAAGAAAGAAAGAAAGAAAGAAAGAAAGAAAGAAAGAAAAGAAAGAAAGAAGAAAAGAAGAAAAAGAAAAAAGAAGAAAGAAAAAAAGAAAGAGAAGGAAAGAAAGGAAAGAAAGAAAAGAAAGAAAGAAGAAAAAAAAGAAGAAAGAAAGAAAAAAGAAAAGAGAAAAGAAAGAAAGAAAGAAAAAGAAAAGAAAGAAAGAAAAAAAAGAAGAAAGAAAGAAAGAAAGAAAGAAAGAAAGAAAAGAAGGAAGGAAGAAGAAGGAAAGAAAAGGAAGAAGGAAGGAAGGAAGGAAGGAAGGAAGGATAGGGAAGGAAGGAAGAAGGAAGGAAGGAAAGGAAGGAAGGAAGGAAGGAAAGGAAGAAAGGAAAGAAAGAAAGAAAGAAAGAAAGAAAGAAAAGAAAGAAAGAGAAAAAAAAGAGAAAGAAAGAAAGAAAGAAAGAAGAAAGAAGAAAAAAAGGAAGAGAAAAAAGAGAAGAAAGAAAAGAAAAGAAAGAAAGAAAGAGAAAAAAGAAAGAAAAAAGGAAAAGAAAGAAAGAAAGAAAAAGAAAGAAAGAAAGAAAGAAAGAAAAAAGGGGGGGCCGGGAAGGTGGTGCTAGAGGTAAGGTGTCTGCCTTGTAAGCGCTAGCCAAGGATCAGGACTGTGGTTCGATCCCCCGGCGTCCCATATGGTCCCCCCCAAGCCAGGGGCGATTTCTGACCGCATAGCCAGGAGTAACCCCTGAGCATCACACGGGTGTGGCCCAAAAACAAACAAAAAAAAAAAAAGAAAGAAAGAAAAAGGAAAAAAGAAATAAAATAAAAGAGCAGCAAATATACATCCAGGAAAAAATATAAATTGATAGCAAAAATATGCATAGAAAGGAAAATAATGACATAGTTTGAATTTTCAAGAATTAGAGAGCAACAAGAGCAAAAATTGAACAGAAAACCATGGTGACTTTATTCTAAATTTTAAGGTTTAATTCTGATTGGCTGTGAAATGCCCTAATTTCTACTTAAAATATAACCATTAAATTTTGAAGTGCTTACTTTCCTTAACATCTCTGGCAACTTAAATAATAACTCAAATGATGAGATAAGTAGTGTGGCAGCAATACTCTAAGAAATAAATGTTCAACCTGTGAGCTTACTCATGGTTACTCAGGTGACCCTAAAACTTAGACAGTTCATGTGTCGTGTGTGTGTGTGTGTGTGTGTGTGTGTGTGTGTGTGTGTGTGTGAGAGAGAGAGAGAGAGAGAGAGAGAGAGAGAGAGAGAGAGAGAGAGAGAGAGAGAGAGAGAGAGAGAGACCTCATGTATTTATCCCATTCTGCAAATGACTCCCTCTGGACAGAGATCAAATGTGCCAATCTGATTAGACAAAACAGGGAATAATTATACAGAAAAAAGTGTCCATTTCATTAATTTTTCTTAAAATACATCATCATTACTAGAAGTGAAAAGATTGGCAGATATAAATTGAACGAATATAAACAGCCAAGTATACAAAGATCTCAAAGTTACTTTGTTGAAAAATATTTCACGATAAATAAAAAGTTCCAAGGTCTAGAGTAGAAATGTTTACACCTAAGTTCCCCACATGGGGAGTTACATAACTAAGAATACTAGTAAGACTACTGTTTGATCAACAGTGGGCAACCGCAGTATAAAAATATTTATTCTTGAACTGGAATACATATTAAATGAAATAAACTAGAAGTACAAGAAGGACAAGGGTGATTTTATTTTTATGTGATATCAAGAAGAATTGGATGAGGGAATAAATATTTGAAGGAGGGATACATAAATCACCCTTGGTCCCAGAGTATAGGAAGAGAGGCAGAGAGGGAACAAAATTGAGGAGTTTGAAAAAAAAAACAGATAGCACCATGGGGTAGGGTTTCGGGAACATCAGTGGTGTAAAGGATGGTAGATCTTAACATCCAAACCACAGTCAGACACTGAAAATAAAAGACCAAAATTTCAACAACCAAAATCAAAGATGTGCCAATCAAGGGAACAGGCTGAGGATAGGATGGAGGTATGGGAAGGAACATTTGAACCCTGGTGGAGTTCTGAGGTGGGGCATATTATGTCTAAAACCCAAATATGAGTAACTTTGTAAATAATGATGCTTTAATAAAAAATATTCTCAATGTACTGAAAAATAGCTCAATTCATGATTAAAGTTGTGCAGCAAGATATAGAAAAATGAGGGACTGTTTAGCTTTTATAGAGAGTAACTTGTAATATATATTTTGAAATTATGTAATATGTTGGCAACAATAAAGTTATTTTATATTAACTGTAAAACTAAGTTTCTATTTTCTCTTGCGTCTCTGTACTAAGGTGCTAGAGCAGGTTGAAGAAATAATACTCATAATACAAAGTGTAGTAATATAGTGTTATGTCTGCCCCAAATAGGCAGATAAAGGGATAGGGTAATAGACTTTTATGCTAGCAAAATTCCTATGTACTTTTTGAAGCCTCTATAATTACCTTGTTTTTTAAATTAGTAAATGTCAATTCTTTGCATAAAATGCTTGAAACACAATAAATGTACACCAACTCATGTCAGTTCTTTACAACTGATCAACGTTTTTAAATAAAATTAAATTTCTCATCACCATAATTATAGCTAGAAAAAAAACCCGTTAGGATATGAAAGATCATGACTTAAAAGTCATAAGCAAAGAAATTTGAAGTCAGAGCGTATCATATATCAGAATCATCATATGAGGTGTTCAACACAGATTGCTGGGGTGGAGGAGAGGTGTACAATTCTGATTTAGAGTTTGGTAGAGTCCCATACAGATGCTGAAGTTTAGGCTACCCTCTTAGAGAACCCCAACAACTGTGATGCATAAGACATAATCAGTGATTTCATACCTGTGGCATCTATAATTTCCAGAGATGCTGATTAGCTTTCACACACAGCAAGTTCTATTCCTAGTTAAGTGACTAATAACCGCATCAATATTAAAGCAAAACAAAAAGATTACCTCCTCCATCATATGGACCACTTTATTTTAACACTTTCACCTCTATTACTAAGCAGGATTATTTTAATGCAATTGTGTCCGACTTTCTTTTGGTCCTAAATTCTACTTCTTTATCCACAGTCCAAATTGGGATTTGCCATGGCAAGTCACTGAGGAACAAAAAATGACCAGGAGAATAGAACTGTTAAGCTAGATAGTTAAGCTAGAACTTGTTAAGCTAGACAGCTTCAACACACACAGCCTCTCCCCCATCTCTTCCTTGTCCCCTACACACCAACATGCTGTAAATGTATTTTTTTAAATTTCTTTTTAGAGGGAATGGTCAGGTCCAATGGAAGATAGAGAAAGCTTTGACTAAAGGGATAAAAAAGAATTAAAATATTCTCACACTAGTGAACAGTTTACTGAGAATGATCCTGCTCCAGCATATCTCCATCTCTAAATTAGGCCCATTTTCCACCGCTTCAGGACACCAGGGTCCAGCCCAGCTTAAGTCACTGGAGCCTTAGCTGAATTCCCTCCTGACTTGGGCCCCACCTCCTGCTGTCAACAGCAGAGAGATGGGGGGTGGGGGTAGGATCTGCCTGGCAATGCATCAGTTAGCTCCCAGAAAACGTAGGCTTCAACCCCAACACATTCAAGAAAGATGCAATTCAGCTGGGATATAGGAAGTCTGGAGAGAGCACAGTGCTAATTTTTAGAGAAGGAGAAAGTGAAAAATTCTTAAGGCGCATTGGAGGGAACTGGAAATGCCGGAGAGGGGAGGGGAAGCTGGAGAAAAAGACCAGAACTTGAAAACTTAAACTCCAACCACCCCTTCCAGAAATTATAGTCGCAGAAAGTACAGGTTGGGCTCCTGTTCTCCAGCATTCTAATTCCAAACACCTGCCTATTGCACTCTCCGGAGTCTGGGGGTGCCTGAACCCCTTGCCACTCACTTTGACTCCACAGTTATAGTTCGAATGTCTTCAGTGAACTCTCAAACCTACTTGAATTGGGGGCTTGGGGATGGATGCAACCACTGAGCTAGAATTGCAGCGGTTTGGTTGAAAAACCCCAGGGAAATAGAAGTTGGTGAGGAAGCTCTCCAGCCAATTTGAGCCCAGGACTAGCTGAGATCCAGCCGAGGCCAGGCCTCCCCATCAAAACTGGAGTGCACAAAAGTTAGCTCCCCTTTATGCCCTGGCCTGCTTGTCCCAGAAGAGACATTTCTGCCATAGCATGTTGCGTGTGTGCTGTGTGTGTTCCGAAAGCCAAGGGTGCCAACTGCTGACAAGTAAAGGAACCTGGATTTGCTCTTGATGACTTCAAAATCTCCTCTCTAATCTAGTGCTTCTTCCCCGGGTGCTCAGCGGCACAGACCTAGTATTTGCAAAGAACTGAGAAATGTGGGATGCTGGTACTCCTGTTGCAGCGAGCCCGGGTCCTGCCCCAAACCCTGTCGTGCGGGTAGTCGGCTGTCCATTCACTCATTCATTTATTCATTCATTCAAGTTCTGGCTAATCCATTCACATAAACATGTATCTTAAATGCGTCTGGCACCGAGAATCTTGCCTGCTAGATCCCCTCCCCAAGTCAGTGTTCATGGCAACGGCTGGTGCAGAAACGCAACTCAACTGTCACCCCACTTCCTGAGCTGGAAAACCAAGTCATGGAGGCATCCACACAGAAAAAAAAGGAAAAGGTGGCAGCAGCGGAGAGGACCGGGAAGGGGGGTAGCTCATGGGGGGGGGTCACATTTCAGGCTGCCCTTGGAGGGGGGGGGGCGTGCAGAGGCAGAGGGTGGGGGGCGTGCAGCACGCACACCGCAGAAGGCTGGGAGCCAAATCCTAAATTCAATCCAAGACGGTTCAAGCTCTTGGGTCCCTCAGCCCAGCCAAAACCCAGCGCCAGGCCGGCCAGCCAGCCAGCCCGCCCCTGGGTCACACACATCAGTGCCAGGCGGTCTGGACAGCTAGCCCGTTCAACTCTGAGCCCAGAAGAGGCGCAGGGGGAGCGGCTGGAAAGCCCAACCCGCAGCGCGCTCGCCGACTCCCCGCCGCTTCGGAGAACGTGAGCGAGTGTAAAAGCGGTTGCCACGCCGGGAGGGGCCCCGGGGCACCCCGGGGCGTGCACCCCCCCCCCCGGCTCCCCAACCTCCGGCGTGCCCAAGCAAGAATCACAAGGTCACGACGGCGCAGGCGATGGCACTCACCGTACACTCCCTGTCCGGAAATCCCTTCCAGGAGCACCGTCAGCAGCCACAGGAGCCCGTACACTAAATCCATCTTCGCGTGAGCAGGAACATATCCAGCCCGGGGGGGCCAGGCGAGCGGCGGGACCTTCCCGGAGGCCGGCGGGCGCGTCCCGGCGGCGGCGTTCCCAGAGTGCCGGGGCCGATCAGTGGATCCCGGGCACCGCTTGGCCCACGCAGGCAGCAGGCAGCGCCGTCCGTCCGTCTGTCCTTCCGAACCCCAGCAGCAGCGGCAGCAAGCAACGACCGGGGAGCTTGAGCGCACGCAACCCCGCACACCCCCCTGGCGCGCTCACACACACACACACACACACACACACACACACACACACACACACACACACACACACACAGATGCACACCAGCGGGCACACACTTGCACCCCGCGATGCCCCGACACGCACTTACACGCACACCGCACTCACACCCGGCGCCCCGGGAGCCCGGCTGGCACCCTCCGCGGAGGAGCAGGAGGAGGTTGAGGGGTTGGGGTGGGGGGCGTGCTGCTGGGGACTCGAAGCCCAGCGGAGAAATGTTCTTCCCGGGAGCCGGTTCGAGGCTCCGCAGTGGCAGAGGTGGCGGCGACGGCGGTGGCTGGGCAGGCGGCTGGCAACGGGCAAAAGGGGGGTTTTGGGGGTGGCCGAGCGCTGCGAGCCTTGCGCGGGCAAGCCCAGCGGCAGGGAAAAAAGTGGCCCCGGACTCGGGGGTGGGTGGGTGAGTGGATGGGTGGGTGGGTGGGGAAGCCTTCGAGTCGGGGCTTCCTCTCCGAGCGAGCTTCGCCTTTTTTACAAAGTAACTCGGGAAGGTCCCCAAAGGAGCGTGGAGCGGCGGCAGCGGCCCTGGCGCCCGCAGTCCGGTGCCCCTAGCCCTGCTGTCTTGCCTTCCCCCATTCCATCAGTTGCCATTGCAACGCCAAATCCGGTTACCCGTCGCAGGCTCGCATCGCCGAGCTGGGAGAGGAGGAAGAGAGAGGAGAGAAAGAAGGAGGAGACGACGACGAGGAGGAGGCGGCGGCACGGGGTTGGGGGGAGCGCAGGGGGAGGGGAAAGGATGTAGGGGTGTCAGGGAAAAAGAGAGAGAGAGAGAGAGGAACCCAAAGGGCTCAGAGAGCGCTTCGGAAGCTTGCCCAGCCGACACCAGCCTCGCAGCAAGCCGCAGCCGCCGCCACCGCCACCGAGCTCCGGAACAAGCCTTGAGCGCCCCTCCAGCGAAGGAAGAACAGCTCCGCCTGGCCCCGCACCGATCCCGGGAGCCGCCAGCAAAAGAGAGAGAGAAAAAAGAGAGAGTCCAGGCACCGCCACTGGCCAGGCAGGGAGAGGGAGGCAAGAAAAAAGGGGAGAAAAAAATGAAAGAAAAAGAAAAAAGAAGCGACTGTCCAGCCAGCAGCAGGGACCCGGTTCCCACTGGCAGAGTCTCGGCGCGCCCACTGGCACCGGCACCGCGCGCGTCCTCTGGGTCGCCGCGCCGCCCCCGCCTGCTGGATGGAGGCGGGGGGCGCTGGGGACCGGGCGGGAGTTTAGAGGCGGGAGCCGCGGAAGGGGTTCCCCACCGGGGCTGAATGCAGTGCTGGCATTACCCAGCGAACCCCGAAGCAGCAGCGGCTGCCTGGCCTGGCGAGGAGCGCGCGCGGTTTGTGTGGCGGGCGCCGCTGCACGGGCCCCAGCTGCAGCCGAGGTGGCCGGGCGCGGGTGAACGGGCAGGCGCGGAGAGTCCAGGCTCGTACCCCGGGTCGGAATCCCTGCCTGCGTGGCCGAGCTGAGGAAGAAAGCGGCGGCGGCGGTGGCGGTGGCAGTGGCAGCCGCGGCTGGGCGTGCAGGAGACGAAGGCTGTGTGCGGTCACGTTGTGCGCTACGTGCGGGGAGCGCGAGCTGCTATAGCCGCAGCCGGGCGACGTCAAAGCCGGGGTGCGCGGCTCAGCCTCCAGCAGCTCCCGCGCCTCCACCGGTGCCTCGGTGGCCCTTGCGCGCCGCCGGCCTGGGTGGGTCACTTCTCGAGCTCATCCGTCTGGACCATCGCCGATGGGGGGCTCCGCGAGGCCAGAGGCATCGGCTTCTAGCTGGCCCCGCTGAGGCCCTCGGGGTTCCCCGGCCGCCGCAGGTTGTGTTTTCTTGATCCCCGGCGGTGGGCGTTTGCACGCCAGCTGCCACCTTAAACACGGGGTAATTACCGGGCACCGCTCTCTAGTCCCCGCAGTCTTCCCGGAGCGGGTTTGCTGGACTAGAAGGTAGAACAGGCCACAGCATTAGGCTGCGTTGCCCCAATCCCCACCCCACCCCCTATTATTTTATTTATTTATTTATTTTAGGAGCCTCCTTTGAAATGGAAAGATTTGTTGGGTACTGATCAATGGGTTATGGAAAACAAGAGATCGCTCCTATATTAAGACACTCAACTCAAACTCCTTATCACAGCCATGAAGGCCCTAGAGGGATACACTGGGAGTTCTCAGAGCTTCCTTTATTTTAATACGTAATGTCTTCAACTAAAGTTAACTGCTTTGAACATCTCTTCTGGCAAAGGCTGAGGCTCTCTTTGGGTCAGAGCTGATGTTGGAGGAGCTTAAGAAATTCAAAGCTACAGGACTCTAAAGTACCAGACACCTTTAATTGGTGCTAATGCAAGAGTAGATAGACTACCCCGAAAATTATTGGGAGAAAACTGGGAATGGGCTGGTGGTTGATGATTTGTTTCCGTAATCACAATAATTAGTGACTCCTTGTTCGCTATACACTTTGTTGATTGTATACTGCGCTATTCAAACAACAACGTGTGGGTAGAGCCATGATTAAAACGACTAAAATCGTGCGTTTATACTTGAGTTACAAACATAATTGCTGTGGAAAAATCTGGAGTAGAGTACTCATGTATCTGCTTCCAGAATAACTTGGTATCATAGTGTAGGTTTTTCTCCCACTACTACTAGGAGGAGAGACTCAAGTACTAGATAGAGAATGAATAGTCCTTCATTGTTTACACCCAGGTCCCTTTGCTCACTTAAGTAAATTATGCATATTATTCTTATAGGGTTTGATCTCTTGCTTACCCTTTGGGTACACGAAAGGGGAGAAATCAAGGCATTGAGAGAGTCTCAGGGGATGCCTCACATCGTGGTGAGAAGTCCTTTTTAAGGAAATGCCTTGTTGGCATAGATAAAATTGAGTGTCACTCTACAGGCAAAATTGAATGCGTGGCATTTCTGGAAGGGAATGCGTGATGCTCATTCATTGGTCACCTGGGAGAAGTCTTATGCTTCTTGAGATCCATTGTGTAAAAGTAGACCACTCCTGCATACTGCAGTACAGCAGCCGAAGAACTAGCTTGTCGAGGAGGCACTTCCAGATTTTACATGCCCTGTTCTAAAAAGGAACTTGAACTGCATAGTAGTATTTATTTTTTAATCACTAGGGTTTGTAGCATTTTCTTTTGAAAGGAATATTAACCCAAAATATCCTTGAATCACTTCAATAAATGAGCCCAGACTAAATGAGTCATCCTAATAGGAAGGCTCATCTAGAAAAATACCTTTCTTGGACTTCAGTATTAGGATATAAGGTCTTGCCTTTTTTTTTCCCCTGTGGCAATACACATCTTTACACACCACCCTCCCCTGTTCTGTTGAGAGATATTTGGACTTTATTTAGATGTTAGAGAATTTGCAGTATAAAATTTATTTGGGTTAAGGAAACTGTCAGGTGGACCTGCTCTGGGTCATTTTAACTTATACATTCAATATTTCAAAATATATTAGGCATAGCACCTTCCCTTAATAAAAGTTGAATTAAAGAACAGGGTGTTGAACATCACTTTCATCATTACATCTCTTGATACTCTAGAGGAAAAAATAAAACAGGTACTGTTCAAGGGGGG
The DNA here is from genome assembly GCF_024139225.1 of Suncus etruscus. Classification (NCBI taxonomy): domain Eukaryota; kingdom Metazoa; phylum Chordata; class Mammalia; order Eulipotyphla; family Soricidae; genus Suncus; species Suncus etruscus. Next base: position 42,625,954 of record NC_064849.1, on the reverse strand, counting down.
TGGGTGTGAACAATTTTTATATATTATTTAGCTATCTGACAATAAGAATAAATTGCTATATATTTATAAGATAATTGAATAAAGAGCTATTGATGTGATCATCCACTTCAACTCAACAAGAATGCTTATATTTTTATTTTCATGCAGGCGGACATTTGTAAGACTGTCCTGCTCAAATAGATCTGATGTATATAACACATACTTTAACACTGACTATTGGAAACATCTAGATAGTGAGCCTGAGATGAGGACAAGAACAGGCAGGAAGACGGTTTATCAAAGATAGAGGAACTTCTAGAAAGTAGATGCAAATACAATGAGAAAAGAAGAGCTAGGACATTATAGAGGAACTTCTAGAAAGTAGAACCAAGGGCCAGAGAGATAGCATGGCTGAAAGGCATTTGCCTTTCATGCAGAAGGTCATTGGTTCGAATCCCATCATCCCATATGGTCCCCTGAACATTCCAGGAGTGATTTCTGAGCGTGAAGCCAGGAGTAACCCCTGAGCACTGCCGGGTGTGACACAAAAACAAAAACAAAAACAATAAAAGTAGATCCAAATACTATGAGAAAAGAATAGCTAGGACATTCTTCTTGACTCAGAGGAGTTTCTTATGGGAATTGTGTTAAGTCATTTGCAAGATTTGAGATTAAGTTTAGTTGACACAGATATTATATAGAACCCCCCAAATCCAACATTGATTTACCACTAGAGTCCATTCAAGAGTGTTCTGTCTTTAACAGGTATATAGAGTTAGATTATTTATCATTTGGGTGAATAGGGTCTTGACAATTTAGGAATCCTCAATGACAACCTTAATCATGGTTCAAAGTTTCACTGACTATAGTTTACTTTAAAGTTTCTATTTTAATTTCTTATAACATGCATGATGTTATAAACCTTGGTCGCATGAGAGAAACGATACCATCAACAGAGTGCAAGAAGTTGGAAAAGAGTGTTAAAAAAACTAGTAATTCAGGAGATAAAGCAGAAGAGGAAAAAACAAAAACAAACAAACAAACAAACAAACAAAAAAATAGAAAATCAGTAGTAGTGATGTCATTTTTATCCAATCTAGCCTTCTCCTACAAATCAAGTCCTGAGTCTTAACTATTTATTATTATTATTTATCTGTTTTTTTTTTTCATTTTCAGGCCTTTCAAACTATACTGACTTTCATATACAAAATTTCCTTTCAATTTATCAAACTTAATAACAATATACAAATAAATAGTGGTTTCAAATATCTCAGGAATCATAAGACTTATCTACTGCTCCATATGTTTCTGTGAAAGTCCTGTTCTTCTTAGCTATAGATTGCTGGCTCATGGGTTTAGAGTGATACACATTCAACCTAGGTTCAATCCCTGGCATCCTATATGGCCCCTCTGAGCACCTTCAGGAGTGATTCTTCAGTGTAGAGCCAGAAGTAATCTTTGTGCACTGCTGGATTTGGCCCCCAAACCACACCCCTCAGTAAAAAATAAAAAACGAACAAACAAAATTACCAGATTCCTGACTCTTACCACAGCTTAATGGAACTGTAGCCACTAATTGACTGCTAAAGTAGGCCTGTGCTTTAGTCTTCTTAATTCTTCCTCTGATATTTAAAAAAAATATATCTGTTAGGGAACATTGCATTATTCTGTGGGTTGTCTATCAGATCTCTTTAAAATTTACCATGGGGCTGGCGAGGTGGCGCTAGAGGTAAAGTGTCTGCCTTGTAAGTGTTAGCCAAGGAAAGGATCACAGTTCTATCCCCTGGTGTCCCATATGGTCCCCCCAAGCCAGTGGCAATTTCTGTGTGCTTAGCCAGGAGTAACCCCTGAGCATCAAATGGGTGTGGCCTGAAAAACCAAAAAAAAAAAAATTACTTATATTATAATAAGGTTTAATAAAATCCAAAAATTAAATATTTCTAAAAAGCAGAGAATCAGACTTAATAAAAATTTTCTAGTTAAATGATCACCCACCCAATTTTTCCCATTTTACTCTATAATATGTACATTCAAGTTAATAAATATAAATAGCATCATGTAAAGTTGGCAACATGATTTCCTGTCAGAGGAAAAAAAAAATCACGTAACTTTAGTATATCCTGGTGCTAGTCATTTACAAGAAGTAAAAAGGGGGAAGTTATTTGTAAGCAGAACCTAGACACTGGTGTTAAATATAAGACAAGGATTTTGTTGGAAGAAGCAATATTGTCTCTCAACAGGGCTTTTTATCATTCATCATTTCTGTGAGAATGAAAAAATGAAGATAAGAAGATCAATTGTTAATATTAGAATTGAAGAAATCATCAAATCCTCATATATGTAGTCAGAAAAACAAAGGAGAAAAATATGACTTCAGGAAGCAACAAAGTACCCAAAGAATGATTCTTGGAGGGGAATAAACCAAGATTTCTTATTGAAAAGAAGGTGCTGAAAAAAAGCTGAACATGTGTACTATTTGGAAAGGATGCCAAGGTAATTTGTTACCAGATGATGGGGCTAAGGCCTCAGATATACTGTGGCTGCCAATGAAAAGTTTGTGACAGATGAAAAGTAGAAGAAGAGGCAGAAAGTATAAGCAAATATCTTGGTCTTCTTGATATTAAAACTTCAGTTTTAAAATAGTGCATCTATAAATTATTTTACTCATTCAGAAGAAAGCATAATTTATACACAGCCCTCTTTCAAGTCAAGCTGGTCTCTAAAATTGTGATATTTTGTGAAACTCATGTCTTATGAATAGTTTGTATATTAAACTCATAATTATTTTTAAAAGCCTAACCTCATATACTATTGTAATTTCAGTATCCCTGCCCTAGATTTATTATTTTAGCCTGTGTCTTTTGATCTCATAAAATTCTGATACAATTTCAGAAAAATGCACTACTGATTTTACCAGAGAATGGCATGTTCATTTCTGGACAGTATAATATAGTAGATTAGTCAAGATGTTAACCTTGGGTTTCTTGTAATTGAATCTTTGACATCAGTGTGATCTTCACAGTCCATTATATCATAAAATTTAAAGAATTACTAAGATTTTAAAATAAAGGTAAACACCTAAGATAATAGTTTAGCACCTGACCCCTTTGATTCAAGTATTATATTATTGTTTTTAATCTTCAGATTTCTATACTTTTCTTGATTTTGTTAGATGTTACATACACACATATAGACACACAACACACACAAACACACACATATATAGCTTTAAAGAATATCTATTTGTGTATTAGTTGACAACAGTTAAGAATCTTTAATTTTGTAAGTATGATTTTGGGTTTTGCACTAAATTAACTCACTTACTTGAAGTTCTGTCACATTAAATACTGAAATTTTTTCATGATTTTGCTCTAAAGGTTTAGTATTTAAGTGCTTAGTAGTAGCTCAGTATTATCTGAAAATTTAAATATTTGTGACTATAATAGATTATTTTTGAAAGGTCTGTATCCTGGGATGTATCATTGGAGGCCTCCACACTGTGCATGATTCATTATTTGTTAAAACATATTTATAAAAAATGATGCTTTCATTATCTAGGTCACTAGTGGACCAGATTAAAGATCAGCTTCAAAGCTGGATTAGAAATTTTGAGGTAAAACTATAAAAATACCAACTGTTTCTGACAAAAATATTAACTCTCTCAATCCTCAGATAACATAAGATAGCAGATAACATATATATAAAGATATATACAGAGAGATATATAGATAGGTAAACAGCAAATTTTTCTGATGATTCTACATGTGTAGCAATTTAAAGGAATGTATGATATAGGTAATAAAGAAAGATATGTGATAGCATAGCCAGGGGGTAGTTCAAATTTTTATTAATATAATTAGAATATTAATATATTAATATAGAATAAAATCACAATACTGTCAGAACATATATTTACAGTATGAATAGTAATGATTTGTATGATATAATTAATATAAATTGCCATTTTTAACATTCTCTCTACTTAAACTCAACCTGCTAAAAGTTACATTGGCTAGAAAAACATCAAAGTACAGCTTTTCATGACTAAAACTCTTTTATGTAATTACCCAGTTTTTCGGGGTTTTACTTGCTTGCTTTCTCCCTGCTGTCTTCTCTGGAACTGTTGGGTAAAGTTTACTTGGTAACAGTTGGATATAACTTCTTCCATTTAGCACACTTTGTCTTCTAGACCTTTGGGTGTCTTCCTCTTATCCACCTGTAGCCATTTCTTCACATATTGGTTTCAAGTCCTGCCTTAATCCAGTCCTAGACTTCTCCTAGACCACAGTCAATGAAATAACTATTCATTCTCCTGCCACCCCACAAAAAATTTATCCCTCCTATATGCCTTAAACATTGGAAAAGCAAATGGTATGATATTGTTGTTTTTACCTGAATAAGTCATGTTAACATTTCTACCACTTGTATAGATTCTATGACTGCATTCTATGAAGACATTTTCATCTAAACAGTAATTAAGAATCTAAAACCCAAAATTTTATGATATAAATTTCTAAACACACAAACACATATTAAGAAAATTACTGCATCTTATGAGACTTGGGAAAAGACAATACCGTATTTTCCGGAGTATAAGACAACTTTTGAAACAAAATAAAGTCAACCGAAAATCGGGAGTCATCTTATATGCAGAGTATATCCCGAAAAATGTTTCAATATGACGCTAAATGAAACAAACAAACAAAAAAATCAGGCCACAGAGTTTCCAAATCTCTTTCTTGGGGGCTTCCAAACAGTACTCGGGAGATCTGGGGGCCACTTCTGGCAAAACCCAGCTAACCGTGTTGGTGGTTCAGTGCTAGGGTCCGAGGATGGGATGTTGTTTGGTTTATGTAGTGGGGGAGATTAACTGATGCCACCAGGGAATTGCCAGAAAAGGGGCCTATGATAAGGGACCAATCACTGCAAGGCTGTTCGGAGGAACTCTCTAACTCAGCCAATCAAAGCAGGCTTTTTATGCATGCAAATTAGACAATGTTTTGGACCTGAATCTACACTGTAAAAAGCCTGCTCAGATTGGCCAGAGTCAGAGAGGAAGTCTATTACAGTATAACCTTTGGACCTTTGCTTGTTGTGATTGGCTTACTGTGTGGTACATACAGTTGCAGCACAGGAACGTTCTGTCTGATACAGCGAATATAGGCCTAAACCTATGTTTTAACTGCAAATTTAGAGGGTCGTCTTATATGCCCAGACGTCTTATATGCCAGAAAATACAGTAGATATGTGTTTCGCTTTTTCTCTTGGTCTTTATCCCCTGCTAACCTTTTACAAACCACCCACCAGGATAGATGGAAGTTTATCTATGCCTTCAAGTGGAAAAATATACTTAATTTCAGTCTTGCATTTTTTTATTCTCTTTGATTGTTAGAAAAACTATTCTTATATAAATTCTTCAAAGCTAGAACTTAATAATTCAATATTTGGATCTGGGAGCTTCTTTTAAAACTGTTTTTACTCTCAAATTTCTGACTTCTTTTTACATCGAGTTTCTGATTTTCTATGAGAAGATGGTTTGAATGTGTGTAGAACTCCATAGTAGCAACAATTACAGAGGATCAGAGAGAAACTGAGTATAGGGTCATACTTTAGAATCAGTCATTGGATAGAGTGATATTACAGGGGGTAAGTGCTTATCTTGACACAGATAAAGGCATATCTACCGTATTTTCTGGCATGTAAGACGACTGGATGTATAAGAAGACCCCCTAATTTTGCACTTAAAACATAGGTTTAGGCCTATATTCGCTGTATCAGACAGAACGTTCCTGTGCTGCAATTGTATATATGCCACCACATATGGTCCCCAGTCAGGAATGAACCCTGAGCACAGAACCAGAGCCTGGAATAACCTAAAGGATGGCTGAGTGTAGTCTGAAATTTTCAAAGAAAGAATAGGATAATTTTTACTTTGAAGTAGTCAGTCATGACTGCAGAGCCTCACACTTCCTAAATAAAGTAAGGAGGTATGACCAAGAGTTGCCTACTTGTGGTTGTCAAGAAGATAAAACATCATTTGAAAATTTAAAGTCAAGAAGATCAAGTGTTCTAAGTTCGGGAAGAGATTTAAGGGTAAGCAATCAGTCTCAAGGAGTGGGGAAAAAACCTGTAGGCAGGAAATTGGGTATTAGATAACTGAAGAAATTATCTAATTCTACATGCCACCAAGATGTAATGGTAAAGAAATTAAAAGGAGCCCAGCAAATGTAAGTGGCTAAATCAATGGATGAAATGCAATGATGAAGTGTATAACAAGTAGAAAGATAAAAAAGAGGAATAGAAAGAAGGGTGGATAATAGGAATATCTGATTAAATAGTGTGCCTCTTCCTGTCTCAAACCCTATTAAAGTATTGTCCAGTAGAATAGGTAAAACAATAAAATAAAATGAATAAACACCTATAAGGACTTTCAAGCCTTATGGTCCTGAAATCCAATCTATGGTACTCTCAGAAAAGAAAAGGTCTCAGAAAGAGACACTCTTGGGGGAAGTGTTATGTGACAAGAGAGACAGGTAATGGAGTTATTCCTCAACAAGTTAAGAAATGCCAAGGATTGCTAATTATACCAAAGTCTAAAAGAAAAGTAAGGAACAAACTCATCTAGTATCTTCAGAGAGAGTATGTCCTTGCTTTCAACTTTCTTTTTGACTCCTGAAGTATAAAGAATCTAAGATTCTATTATATGAACCACCCAGTTTGTGTGAGTACTTTGCTATAGCAGCTCTAGGAGTCTACAACAGGAAGGAACCCATACTTGTTCTAAGGTTATTTGGTTGAGACCTATGGATTCTCAAGATAGTTTAGTTTAGAAGGTTTATTTCCAAAATAAAATCACACTTTAATCACACTTTAATATTTTGATTAAATCATCTAACTTCAGCAGCATATTAGCTTTCACATCTTAATGTACATTGAAAATTTAACATGGTACTTTTTTATGATATAAAACCAAAAATGATTGCAACAATAATAATTGATCTTGATGTTTCACAGTGGACTTGTAAGAATTGAGTAATCTAGTCTTGAAAACCCCCCATTACCCAAGTTTACTTAGTTGGGGTTTACTCTCCAGATTAGGGACTGGGAAGCCTTACCATACTCAGATAAGAATTGAAGAAGTTTTTGTCCTTAATATTTGCCACATTATTTGATAAACAACTTCTTTATTTATCAAAAACCTAGAAAGAAGAAACCTGTCATCACCTCTTAGATTTTTTTTCCTATTTTGGGACCTGAGGGATAATTTATTCTTTTAAATAAAATGCATAAGGTAGAAGTTATCACACTTTGCTTGCATTTTTTTTATCTTGTTCTACACTAACAAGTACATTTTTGTTATATGATTAAGCATAATAATCTGCACACAAACATATATCGCAAACTTTTTTTTATCGCAAACTTTTTCATAAAAAATAATTGCAACACATTTAAATTATTTTGATAATGTTATTTTACATTATATTCTATTCTTTTACATATCATTTCATATTTGAAAACTATGAATTGGTCATATAAAATTTATGCTTTAATGTTTCCATATGTCAAGCTTTATATTAAGTGCAAATTCTGGTGTTTGACAAGAGGAAGTATTTCTTTAAAATAGGAAACTGATATTGAATGAAAAGAAAGCTCAATGGACTAGACCACATTCTTTGCATACCAGAGGCCAGAATTCTGTCCCCAGCATCACATAGTCCCTTGAGCATTGGCATTGAACCCAAAAAATTCCAGATCAGTGCAAACTATGGCTATAAATATCTTCATTTTCTTTCTAAAATTTCTCAAATGAGCATCTACCCTAGTTCATTTTTCTGAAACATTAATTTGGTTACACTTCGAAGGAGAAATTAACTGCATAATTTTTTAAATTATAATTATTTATAAATGGTCTTTTGAATAGCATTTATTTTTCTCTATTCTGTAACTGAAAAAATTAATATAAAGAACATCTATGATAGTAGATGATCATCTCTGACAAAAATTTTAATATTGCATCTCAATACATAAATGCAGTGTAATCAGTGGTCCTCAAACTATGGCCCACGGGCCACATATTGTATTGGTATCTGTTTTGTTTCTTCATTGCAAAATAAGATATATGCAGTGTGCATAAGAATTCGTTCATAAGTTTTGTTTTTACTATAGTCAGACCCTCCAATGGTCTGAGGGACAGTGAACTGGCCCCCTGTTTAAAAAGTTTGAGGACCCCTGAAAACAAACACCCTTGGTTAGGCATTTCACTTGTTTCAAAAGCTTGTTTTGAGAACATAGTGATAGAATAGCAGTTAGGGCACTTGCCTTGCATACAGCCAACCTGAGTTCAATTCATGGCATCCCATATCAATCTTCAGACATTGGACCCCAGATCTTGAATAATTAATTAAGGATAATTTCATGCTATAGTAAATACTTAAATATAGACATGGTAGAGTATGGAAGTGTTGGGGATTTGATGAGATCATTTAAAAAATGGATTGGGGATAGACCTAAAGTATAAAATGGTGCATTAAACACAAGTGTCGAGATAGTTATGGATAGAGGGCAAAATGATTCTAGAAGTTGAGTTTTGATGAAGACGAGGATTTTCTGAATGTAGTTAGGCAACAATTCTCAGAAAACTCTTTAGGCCAGAATTTTTTTTTTTGGTTTTGGTTTTGGGGCCACACCTGGTAACACTCTGGGGTTACTCCTGGCTAAGTGCTCAGAAATCGCCCCTAGTTTGGGAGATCTAACTGAGGTTTGTCCTGGATTAGCCTCATGCAAGGCAAGTGCCCATACCACTGCAAATCCGCCCCCTGTAGGCCAGTTTTCTATTGAGAAGATTATATTGTCAGTGTAGGGGAAGCCCCTAGAAACTCAAAAGAGAGATTAAAGGGAAAAGAAAGTGGCAGTGACCCAGACACAAATAATCTTTAGAAAGACTACATCAAAGGAGGGATGGAGGGAAGGAAGGAAGGGAGTGAGTGAAGGAGTCAGAGATGGGAGAGTGAGGGAGGAGGAGGGAAGGAAGGGCACTGATCATTGCAAACATTCTATTTTGGAGTTCAGAAAACAAACTATATATATAAAAAATTTTAAGTGTAAATCAAGTTTTAAGTCACCCTATGTACAGTTTTCATCTTTCTTCACTCTGGGATGCCTAGAGAGAACAGAGCAGGTTTTCAGTCAGTGGTGGATGTGTGTGTGATGAGGGCAGCACATGTGGTCCTGCAAAACAAATAGCTACTCCCTGAGTGGCTGCCGTGTCCTGAGGTCTGTTAGTCTTTGGTCACAGCCTGAAGAATATATAGACTTTTTAACTGGATATGTAGATACAATTTTACAAGTAATATATTTTAAACTGGATATTACATATCCAGTTACAAATTCTATAACTCTATTAGATCTTTCAAGCTGTTGATATATTATAGTTTTGTTTGTGTATGTTTTGTAGATTTTGTAAAATTATACCTTATAATTATGAATAACTTTGAAATTATAATATCTAAATTGTTGGTATGCAGGAGAATTATTTAATTTTTGTATATTCATTTGATAACCAACTGAAATTGCTTATTAGATCTATTTTTCTTTTGCTTTGATTGTCTTGAGTTTATCAGTTACTGAGACAATCATATAATCTACTAATAATGATAATTTTGATTGCTTCTTTCCAGTAGTAATGAGTTTCCACTTCTCTCTTTTTGGGTAAGATTCCTTTGGCAGGAACTTCGGTTATCAAACTGAAAAATGTTAGTAATGACATGTTTCAAATTTTAATTGAAATGATTCTAATGTTTCACAATTCAGAATGCTACTGTGTTGTTTCAAATAGCACTACAATTACTAGTTTAGTCAGAGATATGTTTGTATTATTATTTTGTGGTTATTAATTTTTTCCTTGTTATTATCTCACCTAACTCACCTACATGGCTAAGAAATTTAGCCACATGAATGTTTTACATTATGACATTTAGAATAATTATAGTTAGGTTTACAATAACAAAATATTAGTATTTCCAAGAGAAAGTAAATCAATCAGACAGAATAAAGATGTTTGTTTTATCATTTACTAATGACTTTTTTTAGGTATGAGTGTACTAATTCTATTTATTTTTTAAATAGTTCAGCATACACCAGATGGTGCTCAGGGATTACTCCTGTCTCATCACTCAGGAATTAATCCTGGAAGGCTCATGGTACCATATTGAGTGCCAAAAATTGAATTTAGGTTGACAAGGTGCAAGGCATGAACCATATTTGCTGTAATACATCAGCTGCATTTTTTAAATGTTTAATTTTTTTTTGGCTTTTATTCTCTTTTTCTTTGTATATGTGTAACTGTGTATGTGTTTTGTAGGATTTAAATTCAATCTTTTGGGGCCAGAGAGATAGCACAGTGGTAGGGCTTGTGCCTTGCACACAGCCAACACATGACGGACCACGATTCTTTTCCCAATATCCCATATGGTCTTCGGGAGCCTGCCAGGAGCGATTTCTGAACACAGAGCTAGGAATAACTCCTGAACGTCTCTGGTGTGGCCCCAAAACAAACAAAAATCAATCTTTTGTCTCCCCAATTTATCAATTTTCAAATTTATTTGTCAATCATGTTTTATTTTTCTTTTCTTTTTGTTTGGGTCACACCTCGCAGCACTTAGGGTTTACTCCTGAATCTGCATTCAGAAAACTCTTCTGGCAGGTTCTGGGGACCATATGGGATGCTGGGAAAATTCACCTTCCATCCTGGTTAGGCCACATGCAATTACCGTTGGGCTAATACTCCGGCCCCCTATTTTCTAATAAGTTATACATTATAAAAATCTCCCATTCTTATTCCTTAAATTATTTGGGATAATTATTGCTTGCATTGATTTCTTATGTATTTTTATATGTTACTCTTTTTCTGATATCACTGTATGCTAGATTGCTATTATTTTATGTTTTTAGTTAATTAGAGGAGCATCTTAGGAGAATTATATTATACTTTTATTTGAGATAGGATTGGATTATATTTGGCATGCACACAAGTTATTCTAGGCTCTGATCAGGAATGACCATGAAGATGTTTAGAGAAACACAGACAGTGTGAGAAATTGAATAACTGTTAGCCACAGTGATCGCAGGCAAATCAAGTACTTTACTCCTAAACTATTTTTTATTGTAAGAATTTATTCAAGAGACAAAATTGATTAACATAATGAGGTAAACTAACATAACATAATATAGTAACATAACATAACATATAATATAGTTGATATAATGGTAATAATAATACATGTAAGTCAAAGAAAGTTTCTGATTAAAAACACAATTTTTTTTCTATAATGGCTCACGTATCTTTCATAGTAGTATTTTAGGTACATATTAACTTTGAATCAGGGGAATACCCATCACCAACTATGTCCTCCCCCCATTCAATTTCCCTTTCTACAACCCATATACCCCACCATCAACCCCAAGCTGCTAGAGTAGGTGGACACCTCTTTGTTTGTCTTACTATTAGTGATCACATATCTTTCTACTTTCTGAAATGTTTTTGCTTATTTATGTTTTTCTGGTTTGTTGTTGATCTATATATACATATATATGTTTAGCAATTCTACTGTTAACTATAATTTGGAATTAATTTTGAATGTAATAGGCCTCGTGACCCCCTTCCAGGAATTCTTAAACAACTATGCCAGTGATTCAATACATGGGCCCAAGTTTATTTTACTACTCAAGCCTTGATTAAATGAATTACCCCATCATTACTCATGTGCTTCTAGGCCTGAATGTGGTGATACTTTTAAGACAATATAGGATGTAGTTTAGCCCATATATTCTTTCTCTCACTATTACTTTGTCTTCTTAAAGAAAGCTATGATGTATCCAGATTAAATTGTTATTTAAAAAAATATTTGCTATTTTATATACAAATAGTAAAATTCTTTTATTGATTTATGTAACTAAAAAAGAAGGTCATGTATTGAATAAAAGCCCTTGGATGGGGCTGGATGGATGTGGATGAAGAGATGGAAGGCTTTCTCCTCCAGCCCAGGCCACGTGTCTCCAACCCTCTCCTGCCAGCAGGCATGCTGTGGGAGAAAACCCACAGGCAGTCAGGGTTCAGGAAAGATCAGCTTTATTTCAGGCCCTAGCCAACAGGTGTGGCTTCTCTCATAAACTTTTATGCAGCCCTGTATTATACCTTGTCTCTCAGACATCTCCCTCATCCTTCTCTCTCAATCCATCCTCAAAATCCTCTTAATCCCCTACTGCCCTTCAGGCCAAACCTTTCCTAACCTACCAAAAGCTCCTCCCAGAAATGGGCAGGTCTTATTAGCAGGTAAGGTTACAGGAAGAATTGGGGATGAGCTAATAGTCATGTAATTCTTACTACTTCTAGTCTTTTTATAATTTTTTATAAATTTGCATAATGGAATTTATTCTAAACCAACACTATGTTTGAATAGTATTCTGTATATACTATGGTTCTAAACTGATATTTAATACTAGATAAAAATTAGAATTCCCAGCATACTATAAAATTAATATAAAGTTTTGTGAGAGATTTCCTAGGTAGTGTGTAGGGCCATTAACATTCTTAGTCAACCTGGCATTAGTTCAAGCTATTTGAGCTCTGCAGGATTATAGGGAATACCAGGACCATCCCTGTGGTACTCTGGGGGCCTCTTGGGCTACACCCAGTGATTCTCAGAGAAGTCAGACTCAGTGTCCATACATAGTACTATACAGTCTCTGTACATAGGCTGTATATAGAACAGATTCTTTATTTTTTGGTTTATGTTTTCTCATTTATAAATATTATACTTTTAGAATTATGTTTATATATAATAGAGAGATATGAATAGATGTAGCTATAAATATATAGATAATAGATATTAATATAGGAAAAAACTTCATATGAAAGAAAAAATTTCTTAGGCATGTGTAGAAGCAAGTAAATATTAGAAGTATTAATAAATGTTTGTATATAGGGAATAATAATTAGAAATTGATTCTGCCCAATTAACTGTTTTATCAAAATCAAAATTATATAAAAGTAGCATCTATTTTATATTAAAACTTCATGTCAGAAAGATAATAGTTGTTGAATCCACTGTCTGTCTTGTCATTTTATTTAATTTTGAAATTACTTTGAAAACTTAAACAGACTGAATTACTTTTGCTTTGGGATTTTAGGCATTTCAGGTATTTCATTGTTTAATCTTTCTCTTCTATGTAACTTACTAGTCACAAACTTTAAATTGTATATGATAAATTAATAAATATTTGTGCCTAGTGAGAATATAACATAAAACAGTTAACATATCATCCCCCAGAGTTACCATTTTAAAGTGAAAGAGGTCCAAAATATATTATTTTTACAAATGTATACGTTATTAATAAATATAATCTTCATGCTTTATATTAAATCTCTATACCTATTCATCTTACATTTCTTTAACTTTAGGTCTCCTGACAAGCCTTTCTCTACTTCTGACAGAATAGAATGGGTAAAATTCTACTCTCTGCTTTTAAAATTAAACTTTTAATTCCACATTTAAGTGAGATCACAGGGTTTTTTTTTCCTTCTATCTATATCTTGTTTATTCCACTTAGAGCAGTGTTGGCTAGGTGCATCCTTATTATTAAAAATGGCAGAATTTCCATTTTTCAGGTTGAATAATGTTTTAATACATACATTTGATATTTTAAATAGATTTAAGCTTTTACTGACAAGTTGCTCAGTTACTATCCAGTCTTGAATAATATGAATAGTACTGTAACTGTCAATTTCATAATTTTTTATTTGGATAATAAAGATTCTCTTATTTTTCCCTTTGGTTTTGCTTTTATTTGTGGTTCAAACCTGGCTATACTGAGTAGTTACTCTCATCTGTGCTAAGAAATTAATCCCAGGACTGGAGAGATAGCATGGAGATAGGGCATTTGCCTTGCATGCAGAAGGACGGTGGTTCAAATCCCAGCATCCCATATGGCCCCCCAAGCCTGCCAGAAGTGATTTCTGAGTGTAGAGTCAGGAGTAACCCCTGAGCGCTGACTGGACTGGTGTACTCAAAAACTAAAAACAAAAACAAAAAAAAAAAGAAAAAGAAAAAGAAATTACTCCTAATGAACTCAAGGAACCATAAGGGATGCCAGGGATCAAACCAGGGTCAGCTACATAGAAGGCGAATGCCCTACCTTCAGTACTATCAATTGGGTACATTTCCTCTTACTTTTAAGTCTCTCATTTGTAATTATAATATATGAATAAATGCATACAGTGTAAACACAAATTATGATATTTTCAGACTAAGCACAATCACATAGTCAACACCAAAGATACACAAATATTGAATATTACCAGAAATTCCAAATCTCATCTCATATATACCCGTTTTTCTTGATGATTTTACACTAAGAATGATAAACACTAGTCTCTGGTTCTCTTAAATAATTTTTTCTTCTTCAAACAGAACCACATAACTTGAACCATCTTGTTCTACCTCTCAAACTGAGGGGGAAATAATGGAGGTTACCAAGACCAAACAGATATTTATAGCCTCAAAAAGGACTCCTCCCATTTTTTGCATGTTTGATATTTGCCCCCCTCTTTTTTTCTTTCTTTCTTTTTTCTTTTTTTTTTGTTTTCTTCTTTCCTTTAAACAGAACCACATAAATTGAACCACCTTGAGGTTGTCAAGACCAAACAGTCGTATAAACATTGAGTAGAAATAAAAAATTATCAGATTTAGGTACCAAATCCAAAACCAACAACAACAGGAGTGATACCTAATCTACAACAAGTTAGACACTTACACTAGCTGCCTGGCAACAAAAAAGAAGGATATGGGATGCATGCTGGGAACAGGGTGGGGGTGGGGGAAGGACAACATTGGTGGTGGGAATGCCCCTTATTTAATGTCACTATATACCTAAAATTTTACTGTGAATGATTTGTAATTTACTTTGGTCAAAATAACAATTGTTATAAAAAATAAATGAGTTAGTCTTCATTTTATTTCTATATAACCCTTTGAAAATAAAATATTATAAAATTATGAAAAACAATTTCTTCTATATGTTTCTTATACTTATAAACATGAATTTTTACATTATTTTTACTGTTCTGCTTCCATTTAGTAAATAAGGGACAAAAGACATATTTTCACTGTAAGTTTGAACAATATAAGAAAATAATATCCAACTTCAGCAGTTATATAAGAAATATAAAAACATTTTAGATATCCCACCTTGCTCAAGAACTTTTGCTAATGATCCTTCAATTCAATTAATAATTACTTTATTTTGAAAACTTACATTTTTTTGGCTTTTCATGTAAACATATTCTTTTAGATTTTCTTTTTAATTTTTTTATTTTTAATTATGAGAACAAAGATGCAAAGAAAGAGGACAAGTTAAAGTTACAGTGGAAGGACAATCACCCATAACATAATTCTCAGAAGTCCCCTTGCTGATATTTTAACTTTGAACTTTCGGCCAAAGAACATTAAGATAAATAAAGCAGAATCCATGTACAATTACTTTGTCCCTCAAGTCCCCAGATTGTAACACATTATATTTTTTACAGCACACAAGGCAATCTAAAACCATAAAACTTATGTAACTCCTTAAACATTAGAGGCATAGTATTTTTTACATTTCCATGTACATGCATATTAGCTTAAGTTAACCTCAAATTTTAAGTGTTTTTTTTTTTAAGGATTAGAGTCAAAGGAGCACAGTAAAACAGTGTTAGAGTGGCAATTGTTGTTTACATAGGCCCATCCAAAATATGAGGGGCATGGAAAGGAATAACATTGGCCTAAATACAAAGAGACCCTACCCCTGAATTTTCCTGGCATAAGATCAACTCTAGGCTCCAGGCAGCTAGATCGTCCAATCCAAGACATAGTCTGTAGTGCCAACACACTTTTATTTTTCACATAGTCTCTGTTGTTGGTATCATGTTTCTGTATTAACTCCACATCCTGACTTCAATGTAGGATATGCAGATTACAGGATCTTTAATACAGAAAACTTACATTCTAACACTAAATCAGTTTTTCAAGTAATTGTTTTTTTTGAATTTAAGTCATAATCTATGCTGAAAGTTTTATTTTAGGATGACTAGAGGCATTTTAGAATAATAATTTCTTTTTATAAGGACACATCTGTTGATTAAAAATGAGTTTTGAATTTATAAAGTGTTCAGAGTAATTAATTATAATAGTGACATAATGCAATGTATTTCAAGGACAGTTTCCCTATGATACAAAGTAATTCCATATTCATTAGATACTTCCTTATTTGACAAATGCCTGAAGGAAACAATTATTGCAGTGTCTGACTCAGTGTACTATCTTTTCAGCTAAGACTTAGCCATTTTTGTTAATATTAAAAATAAAGAGCTGATGATGTTCTTCCTCAGCTATATATTTTCAGTTAAGAATGTCAGACTTTAATGTTTATTTTCTATCATGAGTTAATATTTTCTTTAAAATAAAAATTAAATTATTAGTGTAAAGGTGATTAAAATTACCTGGTTAATCTTCTTTTAAAAATCTAAGTCCATAATAAAAATTTATATTTCTCTGCTTTATAGAATGAAGCAAATTTATATTCTGACAGTTTCAAAAACATAATATTTATTTAACAAATTATTCAAGTGAATAAAATTATTTTAAACAACAAATGGCGCTCAAACTGTGATTTGAACCCTGGATCAAGACAGCATGGTGAGATTCCTGTTCTTGTGTGTGATTTTGGATTTTTTCAGTTGCAGTTAGTCCAAAACCTTGGGCTACCACGTGAAGCCATTTTCAAATATGGCCAACACCCCTTCTGGGGGCAGAAGGGCAACTGATGAAACATGGGAGGTTATCACAGCTTTTTATAGTTATAAATATAAAAAGTTATATAAAATATCTTACAGTTCTAAAACTAATGAGGTTAATTAGCATACTTTAATATATTATTGTATAATTAGTTTACATTTATTTTTAAGTCACCAAAATAATTATAGATTGAAAACACCGACTTCAATATTGCAGAACTAAAATTTCTATTTATTCCTCAGTTAACTGTTATTTCTACAGTGTGTCAACTATGTATATAGATTTTTCTATATCAAATTTACTAACTCAAAGATGTTCAAACTATCCCTCTAAATTAATGCTTTATTTATTAAAATACTATGATTTATGACAGTATTAATAGTGCTGTTTTAGGCATACAATGTCAGTTCAAAACACTACTGCCAAAGTCCTTCCAAAACTACTGTTGCCAAGTCACTTTCTGCCCCCAGCCCCAAGAGTTTGGTACCCTTAATTCTGTTGGAAATATTTAAGGGTTTGTTTTTTTATATTTCACATAAGTGAGATCATCAGAATTTATCTTTCTCCTCTGACTCACTTTGCTTAGCATGACATTTTCTAGTTCCATTCAATTTGTGGCAAAATACAAGTTACATTTTTTTCTTAAAGCTGAATAATATTCTACTGTGTATATGTGTCACAATTTCTTTACCCACTAATCTATTTGCTATGCATTTGGGTTGTTTCCAGTTATTGACTATTACTAATATTGCTGCAGTGAGCATAGGTGTGTATATCTTTACAATTAATATATTTGTGTTCTTGAAATATATGTGTGAAACCGCTAACTTCTAAGATTTTAGAAAAGAGAAAAATACATTAAAAAGAAAGGGAGAAGAGAAAGGATAGAAAGTAAAGAAAAGAATAGAAAAGAAAGAAATAAAAAAGAAAGTGGTGAGAAGAAAGAAGAGAATATCAAGGGAATGCTGGTTTGCTTGTATGTGTTCAATGAATAGAGCATGTAGTTTGAGTCTGTACGTCCCTGTTACTGCTTCGGTGGTCTGACTGGTCACGTTCTTCAATCCCTAAAAGAAGGTAAACCTAGGGATAAAGTGTATGTTAAAGAGTTTTCTCGGGGCCATCTTGTAGTGCAAATTAGGTACGGTATCTCGAGTGGTATCCCGAGCTGCCATCTTAGCTTGTCCGCCCTTTGTATCCAAGAACGCCTGTGGACAGAAAAGCTGAGAGGTCATTTTAAATATAGTAAGATAGAGGCATTAATACATAGTGTTATGGGGTGTTTCCATTGGAGTCACTGGTTTGCCGTGGTATTCTTTACCTGTGTTCCTGTATACGATCTCTACAGGATTATTATGGGCCATTATTGTAGAAGGTTGATTACTCACCTGTTCTCTCTATGCTGCTGTTCTGGTGTTGCTGTTTTCTTTGTGGTATAATGTGTAGTCAAGAGTTTGTGTTGTTCCTTTTTCATGTATTTTGGGCACTGTTCCCAGGTATATGTTGACTATTACAGTGTTTGGAGTTTCTACCCTGTTAGACCCTGTTATTTGATTGTTAAGTAATAGTTGTGATTGAGATGTATGTTCTCTGTGCTTCAGAATAGTGCTACCATTCTGTATTTATCTTTTGTCTTCTGACTTACTTCGTTTAACATAACATGATCTAGGTCCATCCACGTTGCTGCAAAATCTGTGATTGTATCGCTTCTGACTGCCATGTAATATTCCATTGTGTATAAATACCACATCTTAATGATCCAGTCATCTGTTGTTGGACATCGAGGTTGGTTCCAAGACTTGGCTATTATACTGAGTGCTGCGATAAATAGTAGGGTGCACAAGTATTTTGGAATGAATGTTCTTCCAACTTGGGGGTATATACCTAGGAGTGCAATTGCTGGCTCAAAAGGGAGCTCAATTCTGAGTTCTTTGAGCACTCTCCAGACTGTTCTCCATAGATGTTGGACTAGGGGGCATTCCCACCAGCAGTGGATGAGAGTTCCCTTCATACCGCATCCCCGCCAACAAAGATTGTTCTCAGTATTTTTGATGTGGGCCATCCTCACTGGTGTCAGGTGGTATCTCATTGTTTTCTTGATTTGGATCTCTCTGATGACAAGTGAAGGTGAGCATGTTTTCATGTGTTTGTTGGCCATCCTCTGTCTTTCTCAGAGAAGAGTCTATTCATTTCTTCTCCCCATTTTTTTATGGCTTTATTTGGTTTTGAGGGGCTCAGTTTTCTGAGTGCTTTGTAAGTTCTAGATATCAGCCCTTTATCTGCTTTGTCTAGTGAAAAGATTTTTTCCCATTCTGTTAACTGTCTTCTTGCATTAAGTAAGGTTTCTTTCGCCATGCAGAAGCTTTTTAGTTTGATGTAGTCCCATTTGTTTATGTTTGCTGCTAAGGTTCTTGCCATTGGTGCTCCATTCTCGAAGACCTTTTTGATATATAGGTCTTCGAGTGATCTCCCTATTTTATTCTCAATAAACTTTATAGATTCTGGTCTGATTTCAAGATCTTTGATCTATTTTGAGATGACTTTTGTATAAGGAGTGAGGTATGGGTTGATTTTCACTTTCGAACATGTGGTTTTCCAGTTGTACCGACACCATTTGTTGAATAGGCTTTCTTTGTTCCATTTCAGATTCTTGCCTCTTTTATCAAATATTAGTTGGCTGTATATCTGGGGGTTATGTCTGGGAATTCTGTTTTGACCCACTGGTCTGAGGTCCAGTCTCTGTTCCAGTACCATGCTGTTTTGACTACTATGGCTTTATAGTATAGTTTCAAGTTAGGTAAGGAGATTCCACCAAGCTTCTTGTTTTTCAGTATGTGTTTGGCTATCCTGGCTCTTTTGTGGTTACAGATGAATTCTGTGATTGATTCTTCTAATTCTTTAAAGAATTGTGTCTGGATTTGGATAGGGATTGCATTAAATCTATATAGAAGTTTGGGTAGGATAGTCATTTTGACTATGTTAATTCTACCTATCCATGAGCATGGGATGTTCTTCCATTTCTTTAGATCATCTTCAATTTCTTTCTGGAGTGTTTTGAAGTTTTCCTGGTATAGGTCTCTCACTTCTCTTGTAAGGTTGATTCCTAGATACTTGATATTTTTTGATACTATCTTGAATGGAATTGTATTTTTAATCTCTCTTTCCTCAACTTCATTGTTTGTATATAGAAACGCTACTGTCTTTTGTGTATTGACTTTGTATCCAGCCACTTTGCTGTATTGGTTGATTGTTTCTAGGAGTTTTACTGTGGACTCTTTAGGGTTTTCGATGTATATCATCATATTGTCGGCAAATAGAGATAGCTTGTGTTCCTCTTTCCCTACTTGAATTCCTTTGATTCCCTTCTCTTGTCGGATTGCTATTGCTAGGACTTCTAAGGTTATATTGAATAAGAGTGGAGAGAGTGGACAGCCTTGTCTAGTTCCTGACCTTAGTGGGAATGTTTCTAGTTTCTCGCCATTAAGTATTGTAGCAAGTCAGCCCCTGAAGAGGTTGACTGATGGTGGGATGGAGAATGAGGCCCTTTTCTTCCAGCTCGGAGTACTCGTCTGCCACCCTGTCTAGCCCACGGTTCTGAGGTGAAACGGCGGGTAAACAGCTCGCAGACAATCAGGCTCGTGGAAATATTTGCTTTATTCGGATGGACAAAACTGAAGTCCAAAGACTCAGATTCAGTTCCAGCCAGCCAAAAGCCCCCGGCCTTCCACAGACTCCTGTTTTTATACTCCAGAATCAGGTCCCACCCAATGGTGGGATCAGATACCAACCAATGGTGAAAGCAGAATCAGGTCCTACCCTAGGGTGGGGGCAGAATGCCAGGTCACACCCTAGGGTATGGCACAATCACCTAATCAGTTTAGGGTGAGCAACATAGTAATCCCCCAAAATATTTACATACACAACAATTCCCCCTTTTGTTTTTAGTAAACAAACAATATTGTCTATAATTATTAAAAAAAATTAGTCACTAATAAAAGAGCGGCTGTTTGCATAAGCGCATCACAGGAAAATGTAAAGAAAAACTTCTAACCTAAGCACAGAGTGTCTAAAACCAGAAACATGTATCAAGGAATCAACTACAAGCTCCTGAGAAGTTAAATCTAAGACGTACATAGATCTTTCGAAGAGACACCAGAAAGGTTGTGTAGCAGGCAAGAAGAATCACCTTTTCTTTATTTGTTGTTGTTGTTGTTGGTGGTGGTGGTTGTTTTTGGGTCACACCTGGCAGTGCTCAGGAGTTACTCCTGACTCCACGTTCAGAAATCGCTCCTGGCAGATACCGGCATTTGAACCAATGACCTTCTGCATGAAAGGCAAATGCCTCACCTCCATGCTATCTCTCCAGCTCCATTTTCATTCAAGTTCAGGTAGACCAGAAAGCCCATCTTTGAGGGCATTGAACTAGGCCTTTATTTCGGAAGAAGAGGCACATACACCCTCTGCACAGTGGTGATCCACTGCAATGATGATCAATAGGTATCTGAACTTAGTCCAAGTTCTTAATCCTGTCTGAAGTCCATAAGATGTCTGAAATTGATGTCAACTATTTATAGATGGGAGCTTAAGTCACAAACCAAAACAAAATGTTTAAGGCAGAGACCCTCCCTGTGTAAATAAACAACTTGAGGGCCCATCCAAAATGGATGGAACCTTCTATAAACCTAGTATTTTGCCTATGATGCGCCCACGCAAAAAACCCTGAGAACAGACAAAAATATCATTTAGGAAATTATAGACAATAATATCTAACTCACAAACCTAAAGTCAAGAAAGCAAAACCTTAATGTAATACAACATCGATTCCTAATATTAAAAACTAAAATAGAAAAACATTAATTACGATAGTCAAAAGAAGTGTAGTACCAAATATAACTTCAAAGGATTACAATTATAGGGAAAATACAAAAGGTGAAATTTCTACAGATTTCAATACCAATCTGTAAATATGAGGGGTCTGGAACTCCAAAAAGACCGGCAGA